>NC_067473.1:45141113-45441113 GCF_947179515.1 Apodemus sylvaticus | reverse complement strand
CTACCTAGGTCTATTAGGAATGCTTACATGCATTGAAATATCACATAACACTCCATAGATAAACATGAGTTTTTCATATTTTTCTGAATCAATTTGAAAACAAATTAAATAAAAAGTAAATTGGAAGCATACCACAGTGACAAAGTCCTTAGGTGATTATAGTTCACCTAAGGTGATTATAGTTCATTAACTATGTTAATCTTAGTAGGTGTTTCCAGACACGTTATCCATCAGCAGCAGAACATTAATCAAGGCTGAGTGAAATGTCTCCAGTGTGGTAAATTCAACATTTCAATGTATTTGTGTGGACTGCTGAAAGAAAATTAAATTGCATCCACATATAGTAACAATTAATAGCATGAAGACGTCTTCAAAATAATGAGTGCTTCTCTGTTGATTGTAAATACCTCTTCAGTGCAGTTCAAACACAGTGCAAATGCATTGCCCTCAATCTTCACATTGCCCTTGTATGTAGCTATCATTATTGCCATTGGACATTCAAAAAGTTAGAAAACAAAAGATTTTGGATAGTAACCAACTAATGCCAGGGTCAGGCTTTAAACTCTGTTTTCTATGTTGTATAATTTTTTAGGTTGCTTTTTAATCTCAAAATTTGTGTCTGTATCACCTATTACCTTTTCTATTTAATATGTGATACTTTTCCCAAACATTATAATAGTTGTAGTTTCATGTCTTCAGAATGACGTCAAGCTTCTTTAAGGCTTCTTCTATTGAATGATTTTTATTGAAGAGTATTTTTTTCAATGATATGTGGAAATCACAATTCCCTAAAGGTGAGTAATTTAAGTTATTTTAATATAGTGATTTGGTTTAGCTCCAGTTGCCTTAAACATAAAGAAGAATGTTGAAAGCATGTGCATAGAAATTCTTTTTTTAGTTTATTATTTATTTATTTATTTTCTATATTCTTTGTTTACATTCTAAAAGTTTTCCCCTTTTCCAGTTCCCTCCCATATGTCCCATAAGTCCTCTTCTCTTCATCCATTCTCCGATCTTTCCCCCTCCCTTTTCTCTGTCCTGGTACTCCCCTACAATGGTGGATCAAGCCTTTCCAGGATTAGGGCCCTCTTCTTCCTTCTTCATGGGAATCATTTGATATGCTAATTGTATATTCAATATTAAGAGCTTCAGGGCTAATTAATATCCACTTATCAATGATTGCATTCCATGTGTACTTTCATGATTGTGTTACCTTGCTTAGGATGATACTTTCCAGTTCCATCCATTTGCCTAAAAAATTCATTAATTCATTGTTTTTAATTGCTGAATAGTACTCCATTGTGTATATATACCACATTTTCTGCATCCATTCCTCCATTGAGAGACATCTGGGTTCTTTCCAGCTTCTGGCTATTATAAATAAGGCTGCTATGAACATAGTGGAGCATGTGTCCTTATTGCATGCTGGGGAATCCTCTGGGTATATGCCCAGGAGAGGTATAGCAGGGTCCTCGAGAAGTGTCATGCCCAGTTTTCTTAGGAATCACCAGACTGATTTCCATAGTGGTTGTACCATCTTAAAATCCCACCAGCAGTGAAGGAGTGTTCCTCTTTTTCCACATCCTCCCCACCACCTGCTGTCTCCTGAGTTTTTAACCTTAGCCATTCTGACTGGTATGAGGTGAAATCTCAGGGCTGTTTTGATTTGCATTTCCCTAATGGCTAATGATGTTGAGCATTTCTTAAGGTGCTTCTCGGCCATCCGAATTTCTTCAGGTGAAAATTCTTTGTTTAGGTCGATACTCCATTTTTTAATAGGGTTATTTGGTTCCCTGGGGTCTAACTTCTTGAGTTCTTTGTATATATTGGATATTAGCCCTCTATTGGATGTAGGGTTGGTGAAGATCTTTTCCCAATTTGTTGGTTGCTATTTTCTCCTTTTGACAGTGTCCTTTGCCTTACAGAAACTTTGTAATTTTATGAGATCCTATTTGTCCTATTTGTCAATTCTTGATCTTAGAGCATAAGCTATTGGTGTTCTGTTCAGGAACTTTTCCCCTGTGCCTATGTCCTCAAGGGTTTTCCCCAGTTTGTTTTCTATTAGTTTCAGTGTGTCTGGTTTTATGTGGAGGTCCTTGATCCACTTGGAGTTGAGCTTAGTACAAGGAGATAAGAATGGATCAATTCGCATTCTTCTGCATGCTGACCTCCAACTGAACTAGCACCATTTGTTGAAAAGGCTTTCCTTTTTTCCACTGGATGTTTTCTGCTCCTTTGTCGAAGATCAAGTGACCATAGGTGTGTGGATTCATTTCTGGGTCTTCAATTCTAATCCATTGGTCCACTTGTCTGTCCCTGTGCCAATACCATGCAGTTTTTAACACTATTGCTCTGTAGTATTGCTTGAGGTCTGGGATACTAATTCCGTCAGAGTTCTTTTACTGTTGAGAATAGTTTTAGCTATCCTGGGTTTTTTGTTATTCCAGATAAATTTGAGAATTGCTTTTTCTATCTCTGTGAAGAAATGAGTTGGGATTTTGATGGGGATTGCATTGAATCTGTATATTGCTTTTGGCAAGATGGCCATTTTAACTATATTAATCCTGCAAATCCACGAGCATGGCAGATTTTCTCTCCATATCTTTTCAATATAGTACTTGAAGTTCTAGCTAGAGCAATTAGATAACATAAGGAGGTCAAAGGGATACAAATTGGAAAGGAAGAAGTAAATGATGACATGATAGTATACTTAAGTGACCCAACTCCTACAGCTGATAAACAACTTCAGCAAAGTGGCAGGTTATAAAATCAACTCAAGCAAATCAACTGCCTTCCTATACTCAAAGGATAAGCAGGCTGAGAAAGAAGTTAGGGAAATGACACCCTTCACAATAGCCACAAACAATATAAAGTATCTTGGTGTGACTCTAACCAAACAAGTGAAAGATCTATATGACAAGAACTTCAGGTCTCTGAAGAAGGAAATTGAAGAAGACTTCAGAAAATGGAAAAATATGCCATGCTCATGGATTGGCAGGATTAATATAGCTGAAATTCTTGAGAACACACTGAGTTATGATAGATTATATACATAGGGAATTGTTTTTAGCTGTGAGTCCATGAGGCAAAAAAAAAAAATATGTGGTAATGACATTTGATTGAGAGTTGCATACTTTTGCTTTAAACTCCTGAATGTGGGGAAAGGTTGATATGTGTTTTATGCATTTTGTCTATTTATCCTCACAAGTTTTGAGATTGCTCATATAAATTTTATATACTTATATGATTTGCCTAATATTAATAAAAACTTTCATACATTTATCCTATAGGGGTTAAAAAAAAAAAACCCCAACAACCTATGCATCTGTTTTGAGGTAGCATTGAGTTCTTTTTCTTAAAAAAGAGATCTGTAAATTCAAATATATTAGTCTACATGCATCGCTGAACTTTGAAATTGATGTTTTAATAATTAAAACATTCTGGTTGAGAGGTATAATACATGCCTTGTTATTTTAAAATAAACTCACACATGGTGGTCACAAGATGACAAAAAATCCAATATACTGTACTAATAAACCATTTGATTAAGTAGAGAAATCTTTTTTTTGAGCAAGTAGAATTTTCCTTATGCTTATAATAAAGGACAATCTCTTCTGTGTACCACCAGCCATTCTGTCTTATCTTCTCTTATCATAAGGAATTAATTAAAATAATAAGCTTCTAAGAAACAAAGACATTTTCATTAAAATATATCCTTTCCTTTTTAGTGTATGGTATATTTGAATGCCATTTTTTTCTCAGACTTATGGAGGATAGCGGGCTTCTTTCAAAGGTTGAATGAAAGACAAAAGAACTCACTCAGAACACTGCTAGACTGCTTTCCCCAGTCAGCAACTGCAGTAAATGGATGCACTGAAATGTATTCCTTTAATCTTGCTTTCCTCTTGCACTTATATTATCTTCTCTTTTCTCTTCCTATCCAGTCCCACAATGCATTTTCTACTATCAGTCATCTACAAAATTTGCATTATTTGTACTCCCTGAAAAAAGAAACTTACCAAATTTATTTAACATCACTATTGTTTTTTTAGAGTTTGTTTGCTAAAATGAACAGATTTTTAAATTGAAATGACAAATTTAAGGGCAGGATCTCTGTGCTGTTCATTTTGCTCAATCCCTTTCAATAACTCAGATATTTACTATAGACTTCAAAATTTCTTATTCATCATCTGGAAGACCTTGGATTAAGTAATATAAGTAGGGAGATCATTCCACGTACTATACAATAATTAATGTGAGCCAATAACTGAGGCCAAATTGAAGAGTTATCTTAGAAATAATAATTTTGCAGGCATGCAGATATGATGTAGCTGGTCAAGTTCTTGCCCAACAAGCATAATAACTTAAGCTGTGGTTGCTGGATCCCATGGGAAAAAAATCTCAGAATGGTGGCACATTCCTGCAATTCTAATGATGGAGACAGACAAGAGGATTCGCTGCTGGAAAGTCAGTCTAAATTACATACATACAAACATGCTATCATACATACATACATAAATACATACATACATACATACATAAAAAGCAAACTCCAGTTCAGTCTTCAGAACACATGGACCTCAACACACATGTGAGTATACTTGGCCTGGATCATTTTATCCATTTAGATTCAAATATTATGATTTAAGATATTAATACATTTTGTTATCTATAAGAAAATGTAGCCTAGGTCTTAAGATTTGTTTCTTCTTTGAAATCTATATAACTCAGCAATATACTAAGGAGATTTTACTTAGTTTCTCAAAGAAATTTTTTGTGTTTCGTTTTATAGTACATCAACTACTATTCCATATGTATATAATATACGGGATATAGAACAGTGGATAGGGTAACAATGGTCTCTATAGGCACCATTAATTGTGGACTCTGAGTTATTTTCTAAGACTACAGATTAGAGGCAGAGCATGAAGGACAGCAACGGAAGCACCGTTAGGACTAATGCAGTCAGTTATTTGTTTTGTACCTAGAATTCACATTTTTATAGAGACAAATAAAAGCATTTAGCTGAGACACTCATAACATCAAGTTTAAAATACTGTTTAATTGCAGTGGCTTTTTCTTATTTCCATCGTAATAAAATCATTCTAAGGAATATTACCATTTGAAGTAATACATAATTCAAATACTAATTTTAGAAACAGGATATGGAGTTGCACAAAGGTGAGCCCTGCAAATGGAGAAACCACTTTCATTTGAAGAACAAATACTTTTCAGCCTCGTTCCAACAGACACTCTGGCATACGGGTAATGCAAATTTCCTTTGTGTTGCACTGTTATAAGTTCATCATTAGATGTTCAGTTTTCTAAAGATTATAAACCAAGAATAGGCATGACAATAAGAAAATAAAAGAAAGCTTCCTGGCTACAGAGCCAATACTCTTTAAGGGATCACATCATGGGAGTATGTTCTTCTGTTTAGTTTTTGTCACTGCTACAAATTCTATTTCTTGCTTGTTCATTGTATTTTGTGAATTTGCATGCCCAAAGGACCTTGCTAAATGAATGGTTGGTTTTCCAGTGTTCTAAACGCTGTGCAAACTATTGATTCATCTTAACTTTGAAGACTATATACAAAGCTAAAACCACAAAGGACACTTATATTCTGAAACTTATTAAGGATGGTTAAGTTCATAGCACATGTGGTTTCTCAGACAGAAAGACAGATAATGGTAAAGCAAAATCTTTCCACTTTCTAACATGTTATTGATCTATTAGCCTACACATGAGGTACAGAAAATTCCAAGCATTCCTTTGGAGAATAAGCAAGAAATGCCTACTGATAGAATTCTCCCTAAAGTCTCAAATATTGCATATAAAAACATGTAAAAAAGTTATTTTGTTTATGTGCTTTTAAAATTCATGTTATTCTCTATTATTACAATGCTGTTGAAAAAGTTAGTTTGCACTAAATTAAGCTACAGCTTGGTAGGTCTCTCTTAGTTCAGGATATCAAGTTATTAGTGAAGTAATTAGAGAGAATATATACCAGGAAATAAAATAAGAGCTTTTTTTCTAAAATAATTTTATATCTTTGCCTGCTAAATGATGTCAGCCTTGAAATCACACTGAATGTTAACATGAGTATAATTTCAAATCTCTTATCATGAATAAGAGGGCCTATGAAGTAGGATAGCTGTCACACGTTTTTGAGACTCAATGAGAAACTTTGTAAAGAGGCATGATTTCAGATAGACTATTTGATGAAAGGTCTGTATCACAGAGAGTTTATACGGTATACCTATCCTCACCCAACTGTTTGGCTTCTTCAAACACCATCTTTGTATATATAATTACATAGAAAACATACCATGTGTACATATAGAATTATGCTTATAAGAGAAACATTACATTTACGGTTGACTCACATTTAGATTCTGGTTCCAAGTTAAAAAAAAAAAAAGGTAAAAAAAAAAAAAAACTGGCTTACAGCAACACTGCTAACACCCGGGGCATACATTTATTACAGTTTTACTCTAAGGCATCATGCTGTGACAGAGTCTAGCACTGAACTGATATCTTGGCTGTTGTCCAGAAGAGGGTAATTACTGGAAGCATTATGACTTTCCTGCTCCATGTATAACACAATTTCAGGTCATAGCCTAGGAAACTCTGTATTATGCGTCACCTATGATCACATCTGGAATTGAATACATACATTTCACCTATTGAACATGGTATCTGAATCACATTTGGAGCTGACATAGACTAATTAATGTGATTACTGGGTCTGTACATCCAGCTTTAATGAATATAACATCACAGATTTATGGGCATATGTGGTTGTTCTTAGCTCACAAAAAAAGTAAAGAATAAGGCAAACTGGGTATAAATAAGAATAGAAAGATTGAGAATCAAGAAAACTGTGTACAACTATCAAGCAGAGAAGGGCTAATAAGGTAATTTGGTGTTAGAGGATGAAGGATGCTTGAGTGTGACCTGTCTTAAAAAGTGCCAGTCACATGATATGCATACATTACAGAAGCACACAGGTGCACATGTGCATGCAGATGCATACATACACACATAATCTTGGAACACATATGTGAAATAAAGATTTATACAATTTTTAACCTTTATTTAGATAAATTTGACAAGGCTAAGCATAGTCTATGTTCTACTTTCTTTTGTTCTATTGGTGTTTATTAAAATATTTATTGATTACTACAGAAAAGATATTATATGATTAATGAGTCAGAATATGTAACTGTGGAGAAGTTACCACAGTTAATGAGTAGCTATTTTTTATTTTAAGTATTTATTTCTAATTTTAACCGAGTGTGCATGGGGTACACTCACAAGTCTGTGTGGGTATAGGCACATTTCTTTTTTTTTTTAATTTTTTTTATTCGATATAATTTATTTACATTTCAAATGATTTCCCCTTTTCTAGCCCCCCCACTCCCCGAAAGTCCCGTAAGCCCCCTTCTCTTCCCCTGTCCTCCCACCCACCCCTTCCTACTTCCCCGTTCTGGTTTTGCTGAATACTGTTTCACTGAGTCTTTCCAGAACCAGGGGCCACTCCTCCTTTCTTCTTGTACCTCGTTTGATGTGTGGATTATGTTTTGGGTATTCCAGTTTTCTAGGTTAATATCCACTTATTAGTGAGTGCATACCATGATTCACCTTTTGAGTCTGGGTTACCTCACTGAGTATGATATTCTCTAGCTCCATCCATTTGCCTAAGAATTTCATGAATTCGTTGTTTCTAATGGCTGAATAGTACTCCATTGTGTAGATATACCACATTTTTTGCATCCACTCTTCTGTTGAGGGATACCTGGGTTCTTTCCAACATCTGGCAATTACAAATAGGGCTGCTATGAACATAGTAGAACATGTATCCTTATTACATGGTGGGGAGTCTTCTGGGTATATGCCCAGGAGTGGTATAGCAGGATCTTCTGGAAGGATCAAAATCCCAACTCAATTCTTCACAGAGTTAGAAAGAGCAATTATCAAATTCATCTGGAACAACAAAAAACCCAGGATAGCTAAAACTATTCTCAGCAACAAAAGAAAATCTGGGGGAATCAGTATCCCTGACCTCAAGCAATACTACAGAGCAATAGTGTTAAAAACTGCATGGTATTGGTACAGTGACAGACAGGAGAATCAATGGAACAGGATTGAAGATCCAGAAATGAACCCACACACCTATGGCCACTTGATCCTCGACAAAGAGGCGGAAAACATCCAATGGAAAAAAGATAGCCTTTTCAACAAATGGTGCTGGTTCAACTGGAGGTCAGCATGCAGAAGAATGCGAATTGATCCATCCTTGTCTCCTTGTACTAAGCTCAACTCCAAATGGATCAAGGACCTCCACATAAAGCCAGACACTCTGAAGCTAATAGAAAAGAAACTGGGGAAGACCCTTGAGGACATCGGTACAGGGAGAAAGTTTCTGAACAGAACACCAATAGCGAATGCTCTAAGAGCAAGAATTGACAAATGGGACCTCATAAGGTTACAGAGTTTCTGTAAGGCAAAGGACACCATCAAGAGGACAGATCGGCAACCAACAAATTGGGAAAAGATCTTCACCAATCCTACATCAGATAGAGGGCTAATATCCAATATATATAAAGAACTCAAGAAGTTAGACTCCAGAAAACCAAACAACCCTATTAAAAAATGGGGTACAGAGTTAAACAAAGAATTCTCACCTGAAGAACTTCGGATGGCGGAGAAGCATCTTAAAAAATGCTCAACTTCATTAGTCATTAGGGAAATGCAAATCAAAACAACCCTAAGATTTCATCTTACACCAGTCAGAATGGCTAAGATTAAAAATTCAGGAGACAGCAGGTGTTGGAGAGGGTGTGGAGAAAGAGGAACACTCCTCCACTGCTGGTGGGGGTTGCAAATTGGTACAACCACTCTGGAAATCAGTCTGGCGGTTCCTCCGAAAACTGGGCACCTCACTTCCAGGCACATTTCTGTAGAGGCCAGAGGACACTGTGAAATCTCTTGGAGCTGGAAGTTACAAGCGGTTGTTAAATACTGGCTCCAAAATCCCAACTGTGTTAATTTTACAGTTTACTTGTTTCTCAGATCTTTATATTTTTAGTTACATTCTGTTTCCTTGATGTTCAAGCTATCTGAGGACACGCATATCCGCACATACAACAAATTCTTAGTGGTCAGAGTTACAGAAGATAGCTCTTGATCCTTCGGGGTACAGCTACACGGCAGTGGTACTGGGGATTAAACTTGAGGTTGCTGAGAGGGCAGTGAACACTCTTAGCCTGAGTCACCCCTAGAGCCCACTGGAGTTGCTTCTGTATGCAAAGAAAATAGATAAAATGAAACACTTGTGAACACCGTGGAAAGATTCAAGGAGTTGTACCATTTCCATCAGAATTTCAAGTAGTTTCATGCCATCTCTTGAGATAATAAAAGCTAATAGTGTAGTTCTATTTACTCTTAGAATGGCACATACCACATGTGTCTTCTAATAACACTTTCAGATGTGGTTTCTTATTTTGTACTTATAACAGTTTTGCTAGGCTGTTATAAAATTGCTTCCCAATTTTTTCTTCCTGATGCAATTAATCCTCAATGTGAGAAAAATAATCTCTTCTCTGAGGTAGTAAGTAGTAAATAAATTTTTATGCAGGGAATTTGATTATAAAATTATTTTAAGCCTATTAAATGTAATAAACTAAATTCCTTCATTTTATAAAATACTTCTCTCATCATGACTTGCCCTGTGTTACACTGATGGCCACAAAAGTAATTAATGCTACTGAAATAGCCTCATCTAATGAAGAATATCTTTGTCTAAGGAACATTTCAACATCACCCTAAGTAACAGAGAAAGACGTTAGCTCTCCTGTGTGGTAATTGCCTGTGTTCAGCCATACAGAGACCTGCAGTCATTGGTACTGTCTTGGTCACAGAGCAAGGTCTGAGAGGATACAAAACACATTTTGTTACTTCTAAATAATATTAACTCAGTTCTGGTTACCCAGACACAAATGCAACTCATTAAGTTCACTCACTGCTGGACATCTGCTCCGACAAGGTGGATATTTACGATTTAGAATTATAGCGGTTCATAGTATATACACAAAACAAGTTCAACGCATTAGATTTAAGGCTCTTCTCTTTTCTTTTTTTTGTGTGAAAATCTTTTTTTTATTGATATAATTTTTATTTACATTTCAAATGATTTCCCCTTTTCTGGGTCCCCACTCCCCTCAAGTCCCATAAGCCCTCTTCCGTGCCCCTGTTCTTTTTTTTTTCTCTTTTCTTTTCCCACAAACATAAAAGAATATGTAAAATCTGGCACACAATTCAAGTTAGTGTTGTCTTCCAAAGTGTTTTATGTGAACTGCAAATGTAAACATATTAAGAAAAAAATCAGATTATTCTGTAGAGATACAGAATTTATATGAGAAGTCGCAAGTAGTATTAAGGATCCATGGCTTTGTCTCTGTCCTTGTGAAAGCCAGTTAAATATTGCATGGATGATACCATTCCTAGATTCCCCTGTTTCTAATCTTTATCTAGTTTTGAACCCCAACTTATCTCACCTACTTCATGGGAAATTTGGCTATTCTGAAAATTAATCTTTAGAGAGGTGTACTTGGCATTACTTAAAACAGCCTATTAACTCCAAAAGCAACTCTAAAAGAAGTCTCTAGAAAATTTGACAAAAACATGGAATTTTCTGTTGAAAACAACACACTGATCATAAACAGATTTGTTGGAAGGTAAAGCACCTTTTTGGATGTGTAACTACTTGTTGACCAGATGGCAACATCGCAAAGTGCATATCCTAAGGACTCCAATTTCTCTTCCTGCTGGATGACTCAGAGGAAGGAGGGTGGTTTAGGTTCTCCTTAGTTTTCCCAAATTAGTGGTTGTGATGGATCCTTGATTTTTAAGAGTATTACCAGACAGATCAAGTGTAACATGCCAAAAATATAATATTAAATTTCACGTGTTTTTTTTTTTATCTTCAATAAATAGCCCCAATCACGGAAGCCAGAAGCCTGACGTCATTTGCTTCATCTAAGTGTTCAGCTCAGTGTCACCAGCAATTTCACTATCAGAACACAATGCCAAATAATGCACTTTATTCTTACGTCTGTTTTATGATGCACTTCAGTAATTATATCATCTCTCTTAACACATTTGATTTTTTTCTGTATTCTTCCCACCTGTCATTATTTATGTAGCAGTGAAGAGAATCCCCCAACACCAACAACACAGGAGTCTAATGATGAGGCTCCCTGGCAGCCGGCCTTCAATGCAGTCCTTAGCACACTGAACGCAATCCAAAGGCTTTTCACTGAGATATCAAATGGTTCATATGCTCGAGTGCCTTGTTTCTCCTCCACACTCATCTACATCTTTGCAGTTTGTGGTCTTGCTTTTAAAATAACCCAAAAGTTTGCTTGTCCTGTTGAACGATATGCTCAGATTCCTCAGTGTTCCCATTAACTGCGAATACTTGGAGAGTAGTCATCAGACTAGTTTAGATTTTAAAGCCCACTGTTAAATTATCTTATGTCTTCCATTTATTTTCTTCCTGAAATTTATGTGGTTTTTTTTCTTATTATAGTCTACTCCAGTTCTGTAAGGCAAATTCAGTTAAAGTTGGGTCTCCACAAGAAATCTGGAAATGCTGCTCAATCATGCAGAACTTGTTCAAGATGAGAAAAGCCCTAAACAAAACCACATAACCCCTAATAATGCTCTCTCTCTCTCTCTCTCTCTCTCTCTCTCTCTCTCTCTAACACACACATGAACACACACATCATTATCAGTATTTTATCAATATGCATAATCAAATATTAAGTCTGAAATGGAATGAAACCAAGACATTTGCTGAATGAGTATTATTGATATGCAGAGTAGCTATAGATGAAATGATCACACATTGTTGCTGTTTTCTGTCACTTGTTTCATATGTATAAGGGAGAGACTACTACCATTTTTTTCTTACAATGTTTCCCTAAGCACATAAAGTCAAAGGTGCTTTGCTAAGCACTACTCTCAAATTTCTCTACAATTATTCAGCACTATGCACAAACATATGCAATATGCTCATTATCATCTGATTCAACTTGTAATTAAATATGATATCTTAGATATTTCTTGCTTTCAGCCCTGAGAGTGCATTTACTTCAACTCATTGTAAAACTCAACCTGCCTGATTGATAGAAGACCAAGTTCCATAAAGTAAGAAATTCCCCAAATTTTAAAGTCAATTCCAGGAACTTTAAGATGCCATCCATCAACTCAAATGGTTTCAAGGCAAAGGTTTCTGGGACTTGAGAAAAGATCTCTTTGGAGGAAAACTTACAGTTTGATCTGGTTTCATATCATATCATACCATGAATCTATGCAATGAGGAAATTCAAACCATAGAGAAGCACTTCACTGTATTTTACTCCTGTTTCCTCATACCATGGTACAGAATTAAGTGTGTGAATTATGGAGATGGAATTCTCATTAGCACGGACAGGATTCAGAGTAAGTCACTAAGGGGACCCCTAGATACAGCATGGATATCATCTCAGTTTGGGGGAAATGGTAGGTCACTTCCCCATGTGCGATTGAGGATGGTTTTTCCGGATGTTGACATGCAGAAGAACTAAGAGCATTTTGTTTGGGAAGGGAAATATCTCCATCTTATTTTTTTTAGAAGCCATAATACATTTGCAATTTTAATGATCTTCACAGACAAGACTCAGTAAACCAAGTATACATTATAAAAATCCTATAATTGGACAGGATGGCCTTTAGAATTCTTGATGGGATATTTACAAAGTAACTGTCAATCCAATTTTTGGTCATGAAAAACTGAGTCTTTGGGTCTTATGGTAAGACAACCAAAGCCAGTCTTCTTTCTCTGAGGTGTCAGGCCTTTACTATGTACAGATTTCTCTAGCAGAAACAGAGCTCTGATGCAGAGTCACAATAGAATTGGATTCAGGATTATACATTCTCATATTGTTACTATGTTTATTTTATTGTATTGTCTTGTTTAAAAATATCACTCAAATTGTCAGTGCCTCCACTTTTTGTGCAAATTAAGACTGGATTCACTGACTTTTATGCCCTTAGAGTCTAGTATAAGAGCAATTAAATTATTAGTATATGTGAAGAACAGCCTGGATGAAAACAGAAAGTCTAGTACTTATTAAACTTTTCTACTTTGATTTTCTTTGAGACTATGAAATGATACATGCATCTGCTGAGAAATCGCTTTCGAGTATTTTGCCATAAATTAATGTAAATAGCAAAATTTAGTCCATTATCTTTTAAAATGTAAATAAAAGTGATAATCATAACTCCCGACCATTGTAATAAAAAACAAAACAACAACAATAAAAACAACCCAGCTCCTGTGTCTTACAGTCATACTGTAATATTGAACAACTCCTGGCATACATTGGATTAGTAAAAGAAGCTTCAAGCTAAGGCTTATAGCACTTTAATTGAGTTTAGCTGGGGAGCATATTACATATAAATAGAGAAGTATATGTGTGTAAGAGGAGGGAGTGTGAGGAAATGAAATCCAGAAGATTTTTGGCAAAGGAGTTCAGTGCTGCAGATGAGTCCCACAACTGCAAATAAAAAAAAAAAGATGAGGAAGAAGTTTAGTTGCATGGGTTTCATTATAGCTGAAGGGGAGGGGAGGCAGTGGGACACAGCGCACTGTGATTCTTCTTTGCAGTGTCTCATGCCAACTACTCGAGGGATTGTGTGGAGTCTAAACTCTCAAAATTACCTCAACAAGAATAAAAATACATCATTACTGAGTTGCTTAACTAGGCAACACTTTGCATGCAGATATATGCAGACTCTCGAATCAGTAAGGACATAGATTTGTTTAGTTCTATCTAAACAATATTTATAGCTAAGAAAAAATAGTTATCTGTTGTATCAGATAAAGGCATTTGCAGTTTGACTTTGGTTCATGGTTTTGTTTTGAAGGTGTAAGCGGCTGATATTTCGCAATTTTAACAATGCAAAGATACATAGAAGACAGTATACTTTCCAATATAATAAAGACCCCCAAATGGAAGGTGAAGGAACTCTCTAACCTGAATTTCCACTTCTATCAGGAATGAGTTATATAACAGCAAGATGACACAGTAACTCATGGAACAGACATCCGTTTGATTTTAATGAAAAGGAACAAATGGTGAGTTATATATTTGCTTGATCCTTTAAATTATAACACCTTTGCATGAAGCTTCCACTATGCCAGGGAGATAGGCTTACTGAGCATTTGAGTTTCCATAGTCTGATTTTTTTCCTGAAAATTCAAGTAAGAGATAATAAAAAACATGCTAGAACAAAATGAAGATGAACCTAAAAATCAAGTTTACTAGCGTATAGGGTGCCAAATATCTATATCAAATTCTATGGTTGCCTTTGTACAATCCTTAGATCCTTATAAATGCTATTCTACTAATGAGAAATTCATTAACATTTCTTCCCTCTCACAATTTAAACTTTTAATATGGTTCAACTAATCAAAGTCCAGGAATCAAATGTAACCTTTTCTAATTAATCAGGAAAAACTCGATTATGACATATTTTTTAAAAATACTTTAAATGCAGCTGGGTGAGACTCCAGAAATTACAATACTTATGCAGGTATCAATATTCTTAGTAGGCTAAAATTTTCAGGGCCAATAAAAAGAAATCATATATAAACTGTAAGAAATAACTCATTGTTTCAGGACAAAATGTTATGATTGAAATATATTTCTTAAGACTTAGGACTTCCAGTGAACTATGGATATCTGTATGTGAACATGAAATAGATAGTCAGGGTATTAAATGCAACATTACAAAAGGAAAAATATTCATGTAAAAGTACAGTGAAAACATTTGTAAAAGGAACACACATTTTACATGCAAAGTATAGCAAGATGGACATAGTTACTGTCAACATAGTTCATAATTTATTTAGTACCTGAGCAGCAGGACATCTAATGTGCTATTATTCCCTTTGCTGCTGAATTCTTCTTAAAGATCTTAGATAACGAGGAACAGCAGTGTTCATATAAAGAAAAGGGCTGTAAAGAGACAGAGCTATGCAACCAGAGTACAACATTAACTCTTTATTTCATGAACTTGAGGTTTAATAGTGTTAGCGTAGGGGATTTGAAAGACAAGTTATTGTGTTCTTTTCAGAGACAGTTGCTTTTTGAAATTCAGGCTGAGTTGTTTACAAGTCCTTTATATCCAATCTCAGGGACAAATTAGCCATGATGCAATGACTGTTTTTCTGCCCATTTGTAGTAAGCAATTCACAAAAGGCATATCTTGGGTAGAGAGAAGAATTGGCCAGAATTATGTTGGGTGGGTTGGGAAAGCTATGAGAACTAAGGCATTGTGTTCATTTTAGATGGGGCACACTTAGGATGTTGGGTACTTGGAGTTATTGTGCTTAAGTACTTCCTCTGGTTGCACAAAATTTGATGGTACAATTACTGCAGGTTAAAACCCATGGGGTCAAAACACCTCGAGGCAAAGCTCTCTTCTTTGAGACATCTGTTTCTTTTCCAGCCCTTTAGGTGGTTTCTACACAGAAGCTCAGGAGGAGTCATGTCATAGTTCCCCGGTACTGTAACTTTAGATGATATTTTCAGTATCATTACTAAGTTATCTTAAAAGGTCACTTTATTGAAAGACTCACCTTGGAGCAAAGTCTATTTTTCACCTTATTGTGTTGAACATAAAATGATATATTTTTAAAGATACTTGCTCAGCCATGTTCACTGCCGATCTATTCTCATTTGCTAAGAAATGGAAACAACGAAAACAAAATCCATTTTCCTCTGGAATCTTTGAGAGTGCAAGCTTTGCATCTTCAATCATGGATTTCTTTCTAATATCACCGCTGCTATCAGGATTTTCAGGACGCAGGTTAGAGTTTTAAAGGCAATTCTCTCTTCTCCCTGTCTTATACCTTTCACTCAAAATCTAACTACATTAAAACAAATCACAAAATCCACTCACATCCTAAGAGCAAAAATCGTTTATTTTTAGGATAACTCAGACTCCCCGGAACAGAGGATAAAATACCAGTCTCTCAAGGTTGGCCTAGACTTAAACAATGGGCAACTGAAAATTACTTTGAAAGTTCATGGCTCATCAACAGAGTTCTTTTTAAGATTCAGACTCTAATTATTTTTTTAAGTTTTTTGTTTTGATTTATGCTCATGTATGTCACAAGCGTGCAGGGGCTTATGGAAGCCCAAAGCAGGAGTCGTGAGTAGTTATGAGGGGTTCCACATAACTGTGAGGGGAACTGTGAACAAAACTCTGGTCCTGTGCAAGAGCAGGAGTTTAAGGAAGAGTACCTGGTTTCTGTGTCTTTAAATGTTTTCACATCAGTTCCTGATTCTCTACCTTGGGAGACCAGAATCAGTTTCTTTCAACAGTAGATTTGCTGTGGTTCTACCATTTCCTTAGCCAACGATCCATCTCTCCAGCCTCAAGATTCAGCTTCTGAATATAAAAATTTGGATTTATAACAAGCCACATGCAGCTTCACATTTAAGGAGGTCATCACTCAATGATATCTGCAAACCACTTGTTACTTATTAAATATTAGTAAAGAGTAAACCGGGCATCAAGTACCACAGGAGCCTTGTTTCTTACAAACACTCATACAGTGGCACAGCACCGGATATGAAAAGGGCTCTAAGATTTTTGTCCTGCAATAACCAATGGCCTTCTCTTAACAAGAACGACAACGTGTAGATAATGTGAAATGTCCTGGGGATGGCTAGATGGGTGCTTTCTGTGAAGCTGTGTAAAAAAAAAAATGCCTCTTGGCATATGGGAAGTGGCTGAGAGAACCAAAGGGCAGGCTACATTTAGAATCCTGGAAATGTACATTTATCTACATAACCAGGCAATAAAAAGAAGGTGAACAGGAGAACAGCTGCCTGCTATGTCCCCTTTGGTGTGAAGAGATTCAATTTTAAAAACAGAGAAGGCGGCATCTTTTAAAGGATATAACTAGAGCGATTGTAGAAGGTTCTGTAAGTAATTAGCTTTTACATGACTAATGATTGCATAGTACAAGCAGCCAGTGTTTATCCCAGGTCAGGTAATTGATTTGTTTCCTCCAGCGCTTTGCCTTGCCAGCAAACTCAGTAGAGCAGCAATATAGGCATCTCATGAAAGCCTACCAGGATTCCAGGTTCCTCCTCTCCCTAGAATCCAAACCTGCATTCGAGATGCCCATTGGCTCATTTTTATATTAGCATCCAAAGAACAGCAGTCTGGGACATTCTTTGATGCAACTTTTTCTTGGAATGGAGGCAGTTAAGCCCTGGTCTGCCTGTTAGCTTCTCAGGTTACGGAGATGCATCTGGTTTCTAGACTTTTAATTGTTTTCACAACAGTACCTAATTCTCTACCCTGGGAGATGAGCATTAATTTCTTTTAATAGTACAACTGCCATGGTCCGGCTATCTTCTGTGTAGCTGTACCATTTAGAGGTTCCATGTTCTCATCATTACCACCTCAAGAACCAAGTTTCTAGCATAGAATCCTTATCCTCTAGGGGCACAGTCATGTCACACACAAGCCTGGAAACAACTTGGAAATCTTAATCAGAAGGTTGATGCTGCCAACTGATTTTATTCCTGTATTTTTTATTGGTTTTGATTTTAATGAATGTTTTTCCATTTTTTTCCAAGCCGTTTTATGTATTTATTTTATATTTTATTGTGGTAAAGTTTTTAAAATGCTTATACATGTACACGTGTCCACACAAACACTCTTTTCTCTCACTGTCAAAGGTATTAAGTGGTTGTAAGAAAGAAGATCGTTGAATAAACTCAATTGTATTTTTATATGTAAACAGTCAACAATCTGAGAACAAAATTTAGCAATTTCTTTTATAATAGTTTTAAATTTCAAATACTTGGAAACAGAAGAAGAAAAACAAAAACAAGCAAACAACCACAAGATTACAGACTGGATATTAGACAAAAAGTAAAGAATACCTAGGATATAACCTACAGACCATAAGAAGTGAACCAAGCAGAAATGGCTAAGAAAGGAAGCTTCAATCCCACATAGAAGGGGGAAGAAAACAATCACAGGAGGCAGAGGGAGGAAAGGACCAGAGTGGGGGAGGGGAGGAGGAGGGGAGGAGGAGGGGAAAAGGGGAACAGGATCTGGATATGCATGCGGGGAGGGGAAAGGGAAAAAAAAATCAGAAGGTCAAGAGAATAAATGGAATTAAGCAGCCTTGGGGAACGGAAGGTGGAGGGATACTTTAAAAAGTACCAGAGACCAGGGAGGTGACCTTAACCAAAATGTCCAAAGTTGGGGAATGGGAACTTGAAGAGTCCACCTCCAGTAAGTAGACAGGGCCTCAGGTGGAGGGACAGGGTTACTGATCACAGTCAAAATTCCTGACTCAGAATTTTTCCTGTCTAAAAAAATTGCAGAGACAAAAATGGATTAGAAACTGAAGGAAAGGAGGTTCAATGACTGGCCCAACTTGGGGTCTATCTCATAGAGGGCAACAAGGTTTGACACTGTTACTGATGCTATGATGTGCTTACAGATGGGAGCCTGGCATGGCTGTCCTCTGAGAGTCCCCACCACCAGCTGACTGAGACAGAAGCAGATATGAATACCCAACCAGTGGGCTGAAGTCAGGGACCACTAGGGTTGAGTTAGGGGAAGGACTGAAGAAGCAGAAAGTGAGAGCGACTCCATAGGAAGACCAACAGTCACAATCAACCGGGTCGCCAGGGAGCTCCCAGTCGACAGTAATTTCATATTCAAAAGAAGAATGAAGTAAAGTCTATGTACTCTATAAAACATCTCAACATGAGCAAAATGATCCAACACAAAAATTCATTATGCAGAGAGAGTTCTTTGTAATTTTAGTTTAGGCAATAGTTTTATAGAATCAGCAGCAAGAGAAGAAGCAACAGAGATCAAAGGGGCAAACTGGAGTTTGTCATACCTGAAAATCTTGTGTCTCAAAGGATACTTTTAGGGATACATTAGGTAAAGCTTAGAGCAGGGGAATGTATATATAACAAAGAATTTATATATAGGTTATGCAGAATATTCTTATAGTGTAACAATAACTAATGCACTAATAACCCAATACAATGGGTCAAAATGATTTGAATTAATGGTTTCTAAGGTAGGCATAGAAATAGCCAGTAAACATATGAAGAGGCTAGGAGTCATTGAAGAAACCAGCATCCTGTGCGGTTGCTTCACACCTACTGGCATGGCTACAGTACGGAAGAGAGTAGGAAGTGAGAGTGAAGCTTTGTGCAATCAGAACTCCCACAGATTTTCAATACGAATGTGACATGTTGTAAATGGTTAAAGCAGTTTCACACTTCCTGGAAAAGTTCAATACTGAATTACCAAATGGTATATCATTTTCACTCCTAGATATATTATACGATGGAAATAATTAAAAATATTTACATAGAGTGCACATACATGCGAATAAAAGAATTCATGAGAGTGGGTCAAAGATGGAAGTAACAGGAAGCCTAACCAGAAATGAGTGGATAATCAAAACCAACAAATAAACAACACACACCGGGCAGGGTAGGTCAGTGCAGAGCCATCGCCAGGGGCAAAATCATTACTTTTTAGGGGGCAACAGAGACACTATGCACTGATAACTGTCAAGTCTGTGCAACAGTCCCAGCCTTTGCCAAATACAGCATGGGGAGTCCAAGAAGGCCTGTCTGAGAAAGGTAAAAAACATATGTAAGAAGGATTTTTGGTGATTTTGGATTCAATAGTAAAATAACAATAGGAATAACAATAACAATTTTATAAAATGCATAGCAACAGAAACATATTGTTATTCTAATTATTCTTTATGCATGTGAAGCAAGCAACACTGCAGTTGCACAGGGCAGGGAGAATCTGTGAATAATTTTTGTGCCAATAAAGTAAGTAACACACGCTACCTGCAAAAGAGTTATAATAGGATGATTAAGAGGTCACATTTCTGAGTGCTTTTCTTTTTATAGTACTCTGATGAAAGATGATGCACCATTATAAAAACATTTTTCTTGCTCTGTATCTGGCACAGCACTGAAATAGATTGTTGTTTTCCACAATGATTAAAGCATAATTATATAAATAAAAATAAATCAAGCCTCTGCATATTCAAGGCAAGAGAATACAAAGAGCACCCATTTCCATTTTAATTGCCAGAGAGAACAGTGCATCTGATTGTTTAAAATCTCAGAGGCATAAAGCCTGAAGAGGTATGGCTACCTTCCACAGTGTCTGGTGCAGAGTTACAGGGATGGTCTCACTGTACAATCCATTTCAGTGTCAGGTGCTGCGCTACCCGTTATAAACTCACTGGACCACTACATACTCCTATTTACTATGGTTTAAAGGGTCCCTTCCAACTAAAGAAACCGAATCTAAATACACTGAGGACATATACGCCCCAAGTGTTGTGATAGGACCCCAATCTTGGAGCTTATTTAATTACAAAGCCCAAATATTGGCAAACCTTGCTATTTTTAATTAAAGCTTAATAAGACCCTGCATAGACCAAAGGGCTTGATTTGGACTATGTTTCTTAATACACAGGACCTAAATTTGAATTCCAGTTTTACTAAGAGAGGGAAAAATCACTGTGCTTTTCAAACTTTTATTGGAAATATGTTTTCATGAATCCTGACTGCTGTTTTCTCTCCCTCTCTCCATCCCAGCCCTCTCCGTCATTTGATAAAACATTAAAAATGAAACAAAACAAAACAAAACTTTATTAGTCCATACCCAGGTGTATGTCATATTTTGTTCCTGAATACTTCATTTCCTTATCTGCCATGTTCAAAATCTTTATTAAATCACTATTGAATAAACTCTACCTCTGCTCCAAAAAATAAATATAAATCAAGGTTCTAAGTATATTGTAGAGTGGTTTCTTGTCATCAAGAGAATAGAAATATTTTATACTAATGGTTATAATGAATATAGAAAAGAATAATACATAGGCTCTAGTTCTATCAAGAAAGTTGGGGAAGAATTAAAAGCCAGAGATGTTTAGCAAATCTCAAGCCAATACCTGTATCTTACTGCTGGTATCCCACTCACTCTTTGCAAAGCATCATGTGTTTCTCACTATATTACAAAATGTAATGTGTAACAAACACAGGGTTGGAGTGCAACACCAGACCCTAACGATGAACACAGCATATCTAGAATTCAGGGCCTTATCTGCTTACTGCTCAGAAAAGCTAAAAGCCTATATCTCAGGTGTCATCTAGGCTAGGGCTGAGCATAGGGACAGGCAACTTAGGATATATAAGAGCATACAGCTTTAAAAGATGACTTCACCATAATCTGCTATCCCTACTGAGAAAAGAGAAAAGATGCTTCCACATTTTTTCCTTGTAGAAACTTCTCGTAAGACATGAAATAGTAAGCTTGGTTCTTTTATGATGCTGTGTTATAAATGAGGTGAAAAAAAATCAGAAACAGTAAATAACTTCTCATATGTTCCATATGTATAATATAGGTGGGTATTTGATTCCACACGTAGGATTATCTCTGCTACACACTGATACACGATGGTTTCTGCGTGAGGCTTATTGTCTAGCAATATTTGAACCTTCATTTAAGTATTTATGTCTAGCTTACAAGTAAATGAATCCCTGACACAATTTGTGTCGAATTCATTCTCATTATTGTTCCAGAAGTAGAAAGGAATGTTTCTATAGATTTGTAAAACAATATTTACTCGTATAACACCTTGCTTCTCAGCATCTTTATTCCCACATTTTCTTTTTCTTTTTTCTCTTTTTTTCCAAGACAGGGTTTCTCTGTGTCGCCCTGGCTGTCCTGGAATTCACTCTGTAGACCAGGCTGGCCTCGGACTCATAAATCCGCCCGTCTCTGCCTCCCAAGTGCTGGGATTAAAGGCGTGCGCCACCACTGCCCGGCTTCCCACATTTTCTATTTAATTTCAAGACTTTGTTAAATCATTTCTGTCAAAGCAAGCACAAGAAAAAGCGGAAAGTCATAGGACAGTTATGGGGACGTCATTCTGAATTTGAGGGTTTATTCCTAAAGAAATTTGAGGGGGATTTTTTTCCCCTGGCAAAAATATTTATTAAGGGTTATTTATTTATTTATTTATTTATTTATTTATTTATTTTACTTTTCTCATTAGTCTTATATTATGGGCTCATACTCCATAATTTTAGAAAAAAATTAAGGAATATGGAACGCTCCAGTTTCTTACTGAATCAGAATGGAGGTACTCCAAAGACATCGCCTGCGCAGGTGACTCTTCGCTCATGCCCGGTGCCCAATGCTGAGCCACTGGGAGTTAGACACCACTCATTCTTGTCCAGCTGTATTCAACAGATGGCTGCCAGAGGCTAAGGCAGCTGGAATGAGGTGACAAAGAGGAAAACAAACAAGAAAGGTGCATCCCAAAGCTCAACTGTCTATCTGTTAAGAGAGTCAAGAGATGGATGAATCCTAAAATGAGGAAGTTTGCGAACTGTGGAGGATTACCAAGAGCCACGTTTTTTCATAATAGCACATTAAGCACCCACGGATCTACAAAATGAAGAAGGAGGCTCAATGTCGAGAATGTTCAAATTCTCCCTCAGTGCTATTTATTTAACATTTTTATTTATATCTCTACCACAGAGGACTGGAGTGGAGGCAATCACTGCCTGTAACCACGGAACTGTGCGACTCCTGTGCAGTGCATAGGGAAGAGCAATAACTGATGGTGTCTGCTGCAGCAGGTCCTAAATTCTTTGCTCTTATCTTCGCTAGACAGGTTTATATGGGAGATTTTCCTTATCCACCTCTTCAAGCTGATCAAATTGCAAAAAGAAATCACTGAGTAGGATTCTATATTGGTCTTGCACGTGAGCAAGTAGATCTATAAATTAGCTAAGTAAGAAAGGGTTATATATTCTAAGGGACATTATAGCTCAGAGTCGAGAAGGAGTTTCAATGATCTGAGTGGACAATTACAGGGTTTGTGATATAGAGAGGTATGATATGAATCAGTCAGGGTGGGTTTGCGGTGTGTTAGAATATATAGACTGTTAGAAATTTTAGAATGTTAGAGAGTTAGAATGCAGTGTGTTAGAATGTACAGACTTAGAATGTGCAGGTGATTCTTGGTGCTAATGTGCTATATTATGAATTAAGTTTTGAGTATTTAACTCTTAGTGCTAAAGTTGCATTTTACATACAGGAAGGCATTCTGAATAACAAGGTTGGAGCTCCCTTTCCTGCCAACATTAGCACTGTTAATAATGTATATTTTCTTCAACTTTTATGGTATATTTTGGAGTCAGATGTACCTCGGACTCTGCCTTTCAAACATAGAAATACTCCTAATTGTGACATATGTTGAATGATCTTTTCTTTTTGTTCCTGCTCCCATCTCTTCTGAACAGACTTTTCTAAGTAGATCTGGTCACTGGCTCCTCTTCTATTATAGTTCTATGGTTCTATGACTGCGGCATCAAGTACATGGACTCATGGGTGTGGTGGACACTGGACACTGGTGTAACTGTTACAAATGTGTGAAGAAGTACAATGACTTCCCAACATAGAAAGGATATGCATTATATTAACTGTTACTTATGCATACTTAAGGTTACTGAATAGCACATATATTTCAACAAGGCTTACAGTATGTTTTTGTTATCACCTATCACAAGACTTTGAATAGTGAAATTCAACAAAGTTCTTACTGAGTGGATATATGTTGCCACTCATTTTTAACCAACTTAGTGGATAAAGTAGATCTTAGAAAAAAATTCAGCCATAAAATATTAAATAAAATAGAAGATTATTCTGATTAATGGGGAACTTATTTTTTGTCATGAAAAGAAAAATAACTTATTTCACCGATCCATTCAGGTAGCAAATATTCAGCTGACATTTAAGTTGTATTATGATACATTTCCAACTTTGTATGTTACTGAAAATTTAGAAAACAATATAAGAAATTATCTTGAATTAATTAAAATTTTCCACAATTCTTTAAGTAGAACTCAATGCATTTTTCTGATGAATAATAATGGTCCCCTGGTAATTAGATACATCACTGTCAGTCTCTGTTTTCATAAATATAATTCTACTTTTGTTCATATTCATCTAATTGATTTTGAATGAATACTTAGTCAATTATCTGTAATTCAAAGCTAATATAATTTTAGATGCATGTCAAAAAGTGACATTCCTAAATGTCAAATATTCTGTCCTTATGAGTTAGATTTCATTCAAATCCATTCTGGTCACATACAGCGGAATCTTTTACATATCTTCAAAAATTACTACATAACTTAAACATTGTTGGGGTTTTGTTTATTATTAATATTATGAAATTCAAATTTAAGACTAGAACTGGATGATAAAAATAGACATTATTAAAACTAAAGGCTCTTTGGTTTCTGTCTAGTGAGAGTTATGGGTGGAGCACTGGGTGTCAGTGAATCACTGCAGTCTGACTCTATCCACAAATCTACTGTGTAAAACTACAGGAATGACTCCTGTGTTCTACAAGGAAGTGGCTTTCCTGTTACTACCCAGTCAACACTATCTTTAAAATGTCCTTTAAGCCCATTTATAGGCACAAGAGTTTGAACTAAATTTAATAGTACTTTTAAGTATCTACAAAATATTTCTCTATTTTTCAGCATCATGACCAACAGTTGTACAAAGCTGGACAAATATTAACCCAAAACAGTTTTTATAGGTCTTCTGTACATGCTCATCATAGATGGAAATAATCTGTATGCAAACATTTTTTAAACATTTGAATGTTTTTCAGCTATAAAAACAAATTTATGACACTTTCAAGTAAATGGATGGATCTAGAATAATTATCTGGCTTGTTTGTTTAGTTACTTATTTATTTTGACTCATGATGTAACTCTGGAACTCTCTGTGTAAACCATGCTGGCCTCTAAGTTACAGAGATCTGCCTATATTTGCCTCCAAGAGACTGGGGATTAAAGATGTGCGACACCATGCCTACTCTGTTTGCAAAGCTGCTAATGTGATTATCCTGACAATTCACAATTTTGGGAAATCTCTGGAATTTATGCATGTATATTGTTCCAGAAGCTCTTCTTCTCCCTCATAGTCCCCTTGTCTGCTTCTGTTAGGTAAATGTCCTCTTGTGTCTTATTTGGTAATTTTTGGTGGAGGTAATGCAATCTGCAGAGGGCCAGTTGCTTGGTTGGTGTAGCAAGGACAAGACTAACAATTTGAGAGAATGTACCCTGTCTCCTACCGACAATGAGCTAGATAAAGGGAAAGGTTCCACGAGGTGCTGGTTTCAGGAAAGACCCTTCAACCAGTGGGGAAGGAACAAGAGAAACAGCATTTGTTCTGTGGGCCATGCTTGTACTCAGGTGTGAATAGAGTTCCATTCTTATCATTGCTACTCTATGTCTGGATAGAAGTGCTTGCGTATGCAGCAAACTTCAACGCAATTATGAGGATAATAAGACCCATGGTGGTGAAACCTCTTATTGAAGATAGTGTTTGGATTTGGATTAAACCTGGCTGGTGGGGAGGAAGTAGTTTTCCTAAATCAACCAAGTCTTTGGCCTGGACTAGACCACAGTACAATGATGCTGTGATAGTCTTCTCAAATATATACAGGAACAGTACTTATAGACTTTAACTAGTAGGGGATTTAATTAGCTTCTTCAATGTATGTTCTGAAATCAATTCTGCTTAACAAATTAATCAGGGCACTGCTATACCCTGAAATTGAACACTTTGTGGAAACAGTGAAGAGATAAATTGGTATGCGATTATTTCAGCTGTCACGTACTGCCCCGTTTTTGGGTCTCAACACCTGTTCTGGGAGTATTTGATTAGCAGAGGATTTTTTGTAAATTCTGTATTTCTGCTTAACTAAACTAAATAGATTCCTCACAAAGTGATTTTGAAATGATTTTATGTTTGTATTCATGTCATCAAACTGGTTTGTCAGTATTTGAGTTGTCCATTTTCTATGATCATTTTAACAAAAACAGTTTACTTCTAACATTTGATCTTTCTTACTGGCCTTGACAGCACCATGTGTCTATTCTTGCAGAAATGAGAGCATCAATAAGGTATATCAAGTTTACGTTGTAATTGTAATCCCACTAGACATGCTCTTCTCCTTTTGAAAATGTTAAACATCTCCACAAATACATCTATAACAAAGTGGATACTGGGGGAAATTTCCAGTAGCACCTAAAGGACTCTGTGGGCCTCCATTTTCTTTATAGCTAAACAAATCTGTTGTATTAGGAAGAATCATATATATATATATATATATATATATATATATACACACACACACACACATTGCCAGATGAAATACACAATTAGGAAATGTGTAAACAAATGATTTTTCTTGAATCCTGAAGCATGAGAAGAGATAAATGCACATTTCTGATTTCACAAACAGCATTGTCTACATTTCCAAAAATTGCATAGTTCATCATGACTTGGTAGGTTCACAGAGCATTGTACTTTAAATGCTTCTTCATGCAAGAAGGAATCCACAGCTCTGTTAGCCATAGGACGCTGCTTCATCTGAGGTGTTGCATATAGCTGTTCTTTTGCTTGGTGACTAAACATACATGACACAATAATCATGTTGACAGCTGACAATTTAGAGTCTCCACTGCAGCTATGACTGACCTCTAATCTGCCGACTAGAATATTCTAAGAAAACATTTATAATTCAAAACTATTTTCTGGTAAATTTTAATCCTGGCTGATAATTGAAATAACTTGTTTATAAAACCATGTCAGCCACCAACTGTTCTTCATTGAAACCATTTAAAATCTGTATTTGTAAATGTTCATATATATATACATAGACATACACATATACACCATATACATGTACATTTCATAAATACATATTAGCTTAATGAAGTGAACTTTCCTTTTCATATGTTTATTATCTTTGAGAACAAAAGTTTTATTTAAATTATGTCATTTATTGCCCTTAAAAGTCCTGTGGAAAGGCTTCTGAATACTCAGAAACTAACCAAGATCATATAACTTATGAGTGTTGATGCCTAACTGAAGGCCATACTGTTTTACTTAAGAGCCCTTAGACTACAGGTTCAAAGTATAAGTTTAAATGTGGCTATATTTTTATGTTAAACAACGTAGTGTTTTAAAAATGTAAAGTAAATACAAGTTACATATATGCTTTGTGTTTCTATATGCTTGTCACATTATTTTTACACTGCATCATTTTATTTATCCTAATGAGCTCCGGAAAGGTTTTCTTTTCTGTCTTTATGGTTTTTTTTTTCACCATGTTGAGAAAAACACAATTATACCTGCTGCTTCAGAGCTTAGATTGGAATCACTCTTCTAACCACTTGAGAGGTATGCTGAATACTGAATCATCTGGCCTCTGCAGACAAATCTGTTTTACTAAGGAGGATATTCAATGGATGGCAATTCACAATACTATTAAAGAGTATACTTTAATATTGCATATGTGATTTAAACTCAAGGGCTGCAATGGGAAGCATTCATCAAGATGATGAGGGCAACTCTCACAATGGTTCTCACTGTTCTCACTCTACGGGTGGAACTGAGGTAAACCTTTACTGAAAGACAAAGGATATGGGTGATGGTCCCTGCTAGAGATGAGACTACTCATTCTTTATCTTTTCTAAACAAAATATAATGGGAGTTACTGCTGAAGGATAGTATGGGCAAAGATAGTAATCCACAGAAGTTTTCTGTGAAGTCTAAGTAGGTGTCTTAACAGCACGAGGATGTGATATTCCCTGGCTTAGAAGACAGGCACGAGGCAGGATTTTAGAACTTTTTCTGAACCTGAAGCATGTGTAAAATTTCTGCTACAAATCTCCATAATATAGTTACCATGAATTTTGTCCTAGGAGATGATCTGCTTAATAATTAGAGTTGAAGCACAACAACAATAGAGCAACACTAAAATGGTTTTAAACATTCTATAAAAATTCCAGTTCAGTTCATTGGTAAATGTTTTGGAATAATTGGGTTTGTTCAATAAGAAATTAGAATATAGGAGACCTCAAAAAATTTGACTTTGGTATTACATAATCTTTTAAGAATCAGATACAAGCTTTAACGAGAACATGTATGTCTAAAACTACAAACATATCTTACTGTTCAACGTATACATTGGAGTAGAATAAAAACCTCAAATCTTGTTATAGTTTTACTTCAGTAAGATACATTCCTCATGTTCAATATCCCTTCAATAAATGAAAAATAGTTCCAATGTTTGACTATTTTTATTTATTACCAAAAGTCTTTTGTTAATGATACATGGCAGGATTTGAATTCTGTAACACCAAGAAGAAAGACACATCTTAGAAACGCGTTTCCATCCACTATAAAGAGGGAACATAAAGAACCTTTATGGACTTAAAGTACACCGCTGAAATAGTTCAGTCAGTAAAGTGCTTACTGATCACCTCAGAAGACCAGAGTTAGATCCCCAGCACCCATACTGAGAAGAAAATATCCTGACACCACTGTTTACATCTGTAATTCTAGTTCTGCCCTGACAGAAGCCATTGGGTCCTCATGGCTTGTTGACCATCCAACCTAGATGACTTGGGAGCATCCAGGTTTGGGTAGACACTGACTCAACACGTAATATTGGAAATCAAACGAGGAAGACACCAGACAAAAGCCCTTTGCCTCATCAGGCACAGGTAGCGTTCATGTACCCACACATAACATAGACACATGAACCTAAACATGCACACATGAGTTTAAAAAACATAGCTATGACATGAAGTTTATAGTTCTCTTTGTCATTGAATGTGTGCATAGAGGTAATTGTTAACAACAAAAAAAAAACAATCAATCGTTGAGCAACACCATGTTCCCACCCAGGGCCTCATTCAGTCTTATGAAGTTACAATTGACATTATTCCAATTTTATATAGGAAAGAACTAAAAATTCATAAAGTGAGAGGTGAATCACTCAGCTGAAGTTTGTGTTTAGTCAAGACAACTTAAAAAATCACTTTGAAGTGAGATTGTTGATATGTTTCCTAGAGAGTAAAATATTTTAAAAATAAACTGAGCTCACAGAGAATACATTTTGTATAGTAGAGATGAACATAAAAATTTAAACAGAGTAATTATTACTGTTTTTCCTGCCTGATGCTTTTGGTTGGCACTAACTGGCAAGCCGGAAAGGTCTTCAGCAGATCGGTGTGTATGTACTTGATGTGGCCTAAGATTGTAGGAAAGAGCTTTCAACTGTTCTCCAAACTAAGATTTTAAAACATACCGATATTTTATTACCAGACTCTATATATTCATGCATACTATATTGTTTTTAAGAATATTTTTTGTAAAAGCAGAAAAATTTTAATTTTGAAGGTTATAAGTTTATTTCTATTCATCTCTGATATTTGCAATTTATCATATTTTAATACACACTTATTTTTGTACATATTTGTAGTTGCAATATTTAAACGTAACCTTAGAGCAAAAGATTTTCTCAATCATGATGTGTGTGTGTATGTGTGTGTGTGTGTATGTGTATGTATGTGTGTGTGTGTGTGTGTATGTATGTGTGTGCACAGTCACGCATGCGAACACTGTATGTAATTGTATACAGATGCGCTTTCCCATATATGTGCATGTGGAAGCTTACAGATGGCTTTGGCTATCTATCCTATCATTCTCCTTTTTTTTGGAGACAAAGTCTCACACTGAACTTGGAATTGGAAGTGGCTACACTGTAAGAATATGGAATCTGTTCTGCTTAGCTCCGGGTCAGAAATACGTCTCACCACTTCCATTTGTATGTGGATGATGGAGATCTGAACTCTGATTCAGCCGTGAGTACTTTACCTATAGAACCATCGCCCTAGCCCCAGGAATATTCCAGCTACTTTCCCAACACTTTTCTTTTTTAAGAAACATGTGAATAACATGCTTGCCCTGTCTTCCCCTACAGAGGTAAATGATATGTCAGCTCTGACCTGTATGTTTAGACAGTGTTTCTCCGTCAGCCAGCAGAAGATGATCTTTATTACTGTTCTATCGCCTTGCTGTAAGATGACACACACCTCTGTACTTTGGTATTTTCAAACTTAGCACAAGAGTTAAAGTTCCGAAACCCCAAGACATTAGGATATGCAGCATTATTGAATCAAATACTGTCAGACAGGTGGGTGGATAATTATGTCCCAAATTTAAAGAAATTGGATGAGGCAAATCTAAAAATATACATTAGGCAGTGGTGTTAAATGAATTCAGTCCTCTTCCTGTTCTGGTCTATTTTACCATTCCTTCCTCCACCCACTTTATAGTTTCCACTGTAATTGGTGACTGAATGTAGTTTCTTTAGAAGCTATGTTCCCTTAGGCCACAGATGTTAGGAGGAGGTGGGAGTGGATGCAGCTGTGAAAGAGCTGAGTTCATCCTCCCCACCAAGGAGCAGGTGAACAGAGCTCCACTCTGCTCTCTGCAAGTAGCTTCCTGTTATATTTAGTTTCAAGATTATGGACCCAAAAGAAGGGGTTGTGTCTTGGGTTCCTGCGCTTATATTCCGGTTTGAAGGATCAACTCAGCAGTGTTTGCTCATTGTGTTCACCCTCTCTGGGCACACATCCTTGCAACGGCCCAGACGTAGAGCACATTTGTTCTTGGGAGTAGGATGCAGTCCCTGCTGTCACTGATGTGGGCTTCATCTGCAATATGCCAGTTTTAACAAACTCGATAAGATCGGGAACTACGAAGTTATCTGCTTCTGCTATTATTTCTAGCTCCAGTAGAAATCAACAATTCCTGAATATGTTTTTATAAAGATCTCTAAAAAAGCATCATGTATAACATGCTAGTTTGGGCATTTTGAATTAGAATATAGGAGTCAAGTTGCAATGACTCATTTTTAAATTATTTCACATACACTTGATAGAATAGGAAGAACAACAAGAAGAACCTTAAAGCTGATTTCATTGCTAATTACTTGGACAAGAGTCTACTTATCTATAATTGTGTACTTTTTTTAAACAGGAGAACCAGAGAATTAGGTCCCACAATAACTGTACAAACATTCAACTGAGTAGAAGAGAAGAGGTGATATAGTCGAAATAGATAATTTTATAATTAATTAGTGAAATATCACTGGATGATACTTCAATGCTCACAAATGGCATACATATTAATATTTTAAAGATATAGTAGGTGAAAAAGATGCCTTATTTCTAAGTTTAAATCTCATATGTAGATTAGTTTAGTTTTTGGTACATCATATATAGGAGTCATTTAATGAGTTGTATAAAATCTGTGAATGGTACTAAATTACTCTTTATTTTATTTGAGCCTGGGGATATTATTGGCATCTGTACACTGTAGGTGCTATGATACATGCTGTGTCTGCTATTATAAGGGCAGTGCAGTGCTTCATGGAACAATATGAAGATAGGAACTTTGATCGAGCTGAGAGTAGATTTTTCATCATAATATGGAGAGAACAAAGTGACTCATGTAACAAAAGAAATGCTGAGAGAGAAAGGTCATCTTCTCTCACATACTCCCCTGTTCTCTTTTCCACACAGGATTTTTTTGTGAGGAAATCTATTCACTTGGGGAAATTAAATTCTGCATGTTATTAGAGGAAGCATTCTCCAGCATGCTTACTGATATTGAAGCAGGTCAAGCATAATTGGATGTAGCTGCTTTTTGGCTAAAATTTACAAAATTGTGACACCTTTCAAGAAACTTGTGTTCTTGATGTCTACTTGATTAGGGTAGCAATGGAATTAGTCACTTATTTCTATGTCCAGTGTTTTTCCGTTTCAAATTGCTGGCTCCGTACTTCTTTGCTGTAGTCTTCACTTTTTTGACCAGAATTAGAGGTCCTCGATTAGGAAAGAAACATAACATACTTCACCAGTCTTCTAGAACATTTTTCACTACAATTGTAGAACCATGTCCTCTTTGCCTTTGCAGAATATTTTACATCATTCAAGCATCAAAAAAAATGTTTGATTTATAGACTAAAATAGCAAACGCATTGAATAATTTATATTCATAGTGTCTCCTCCCTTTACTAAAAACTCAAAAAACTCGATATTTGAATAAAAATTTTAAAATTATTTATAATGTGAAATTATAATGGATGTATGACCCTAAATCAAAGAAGTCTCCGATATATTTAGTTACTTGGAAGGGCTTTTTAGAGAACTGCATTTTATTCTCCAATGAAAACAAAGTGTTGTTTCACCCCGATAAAGATCTTGAAGAAACTTGAAATGTACGGTACTCCTGTCTAAATGAAACCATTCAAGCAGGGCTATGAATGTGCCTTTGGCAGAGATTTATAACACCTACTTAAAATGCTACATGGGTAGGAAATGAGAAAAAGACGAAGACAAAAACATATCCTCTAAAGTCAGGAGAGCACTGGGAAAACGGCGAAATCTTAGCAATAAAAGACCACACACCACTAATAATAGATCTTTGGCTCTTTGACAGTCTACAAAACACACAATACAGGCACAGACTGATTTGATCTAAAAGAGGAGAATTAATTGCCTAAAAATGAAAGAAATCAAAGGCTATCTATTACATTTATAGCAATTTTGAAATAACATGCTATTCTCCAAGTTGAATTATAAACAAAGATCTTGGCTCATTGTATGAGTGAAATTAACCTCTATATTTTAAACAGTTCATGGCCTCTGACAATATCAACCACCAATAACAATGAGAATTTTTATACTTAAACTGAAAAATAGAATATAAAAAACCACACACACACACACACACACACACACACACACAGTCTATGTGATGTTAGGAGTCATTAGGTTGATTTTCATAAGGTACAATGGCATCTTTTGTAACTACATGTACTTTATATATGTATCTATGTGTGTGCATCAGTGAATACATATGTAGAAATATTGCATATTTTCTGTTGTGATACTTAAGCACTTTAGGAATCTGATCACATAATAATCCCCACTTAGGAAAAAAATTCATATAAAGAAATCAGAGAGAGTAGCCTTTGCCATTTTTCTTGAAAAAGGGTTATGAATGTGAGCTCAGAATTTATGACAAGCTAGACTGGGCCATGTGAGTGCTGAAGGATTCATTTTAAGAAGCTGCCAATTCTTCATAGTGAAACTTGAGGATTTCTCACTAATGCAGAATAAATGATTAGCCAGTGGTGGCTCACAGTCTCGGGAAGATCATCTAATTTCTTAGAAATGAAGACTGAAGAACTAGAGTAACAGTAACCTCTTTCAGATAATGCTGTTGGTACAGGTCCCTGTTTCAGACAGCTGAGCACTGAGATACGTCACTATCCATGTTTAGTCTGTACTCCTCTGGCCAAGATCCTGCCTCCCTGGCTTGCTTCCTGCCATTCATTCTTAACCTACTGACACAGATAGCACCTGCTCTCTACGAGTTTCCTTCTTGCATTAGAGTCCAATGAGTGATTTCTGACCTACTTAATATATGATGCAAATACATTCATTTCCTCTACTTAAATCTCAGATCCTGGCCTCTGTGCCCAGAACTTTCCCCTAATTTGTCAGGCCATGTCCTGCCTACTGAGTGTGTAAACTCACAGGCACCATTTCTAATATATTTAAAGACTTTTGATTGGATCACATCGAACCTTTTTTGTCAGCTAACATGGCATTCCTACCCTTCATTCCCCAATTGTCTCTCACCCACTGGACATGATTATTTTTCGAACCTATTTTTTCCCTTACAAATCAATTTCACAGATGTCTATTTATTTCCTATTGCTTTATTTCTAAGGTACATTATGCTTCTGTAGAATTCAGCAGAGGAGCTGGGGAGATGGCTCAGGGAGCAGATCACATCCTGAACTGACAGCCAAAGATGGGAAGATCTGAGTTTAGATGCCAGAACCCACAGAAATAAATTTCTGGACACAGATTGTATGCCTGCAGTGTCAGCAGTGGGGTTCAGGAAGAGTTTGGGAGATTTTTCTGAAAACCGCTTATTTTGTGGGTAGCTTAATTTTAAAATCGACCCTTTGTAGTCTTCACAGTGTTTCCAGTTAGTGCAACTGTTTTCCTTTTTAACTGATGGCTGAGAGAGTGGCGTTGAACATAAAACCCATTTTAGCTCTGAGAATGTATACCCTCTCATTGTTAAGGAAGCAGTGTTGGAAAATTGCAATGTGAGTCAGCTCAAAAAACAAAACAAAACAACAAAACCAGACAAAAATAAAAAACAAAACATCCATGAGAGTAGCAAGAAAACATTACCATGTGCAGAAAGAGCCAGCCAGCTGAATGCGAGACTAAACATGATTAGTTCATGCCACGACTGAGCACCCAGTGAATGACCCTGGGCTAGAGAAAGGCTTGGGAAACATGTTCCTGGATTGGCAAACTCCTGGTGCACAAGGGTGATATATATGAGATAAGGCATAAGCAAAACTTATGCCCCAAAGATGATAGCAAGTTTATGTATAATAGGAAGCATGTGTTCCATGCATCTCCATCATTTGTACAATCCAGATATCTATCTCAATTTCACAAGAGTTTCTCAAGGGAATATGAATTGATATGATTAAAACACCATTTATATAGTCTCTGATTACCATCAACTTTTGTTTCCATATTGATATGCTGCTGGTGGACCTATAGCCTCTCTGATATGTTTGAGTTGGCACTGTCCCAGCTGAAGTCTGCACACATTGGGCTGGCTGATTGATTGACTTTTTACGGACAACTGTGTGGCTTTATTTGTTTGTTCTTGCTTCTTGTTTGTTTGCTTTGTCCTTCTGTAAAGCTAAAGTGTCTCTTCTTCCTAGAGCTTTTTGGTTACACATAATTTTCTGTTTGACTCCCTTCCACATACTGTACATATGGCAGAATTCAGTGTACACACAATTTATTAGTTAGAAAACCCAAAAAGTCCAAAGGTGTGACTGTAACCATTCAAAGATATAGGAGAATCCTCACCATGGTAACTAAGGGAAATGAGGCCATTAGCATTGCTAAATCTGTTGGGTGTCTGTATCAGAAGGCACTATTTAGACCTGAAGTGCAAAGGAAGGCTCATGCAAACACATTTGGAGAACTGGAGACATCTGTAATCCAGTGTGGGAACTTCAGAAACAGATCTGATGACACTGTCATCTGGGACTCTAGAGTTACATCGGACATGTAAGAAAATGGACTTAAAATGGATTTCTGGTTTGTTTTAATTTAAATGATTTCATATGATATATTTGGATTATTTTTCCCCCTCTTCCCCAGTTCCTCTCTGACATAACCCACCACCATTCACAACTCTCTCTCTGTCTGGAAACACCCACATAGCAGTACTTTGTTATGGCAGCCTAATAAAGCAATACAATTTACACTTACACACACAGAGGTATAAAGTTTCCTCCTATCCTCCCCCACCTCTCCTCAAATAAGGAATTTGTGTCTCACAGAGAGCCACAGTTGGATATTGTGCAGAGAATGAGAGTCCTTAAATGCTCAGTCCTTAATGGGATCTATCCATCAAATTCCTCCCCTCAGGCCTCCACGAACCCTACAGAACAGGAGGCAGAAGGAGTTTAAGAGCCAGAAGGACTGGAGGAGAGCAAGGGAATAAGGTCTTCTAAATACAGCAGGAACTCAGAGAGACTGTGGCAACATTCACTGAGCCTGCATTGATGCCATCCACGGATGGGTTTCCAGTACTAAGAAGGGAAGCAGACACACGCTTATCCCTACCCCAGCAGCTATCTCCTATTGATAACCACATGCAAATGATAAATTAGTTTCCTCCAAAGCAGTCTCACTGGGTACACAATCTACTCGAAGGCAGGCCCTCTGCTCAGCAGTCGATGGCCTGCACAAAAAGAACTCAGTTGCCATTTTGCAGATTCTTTGTCTTCTAATGTTTTGCCATGATATTTTTAGATGTTTATTTGTTTTCATTTCAAGTTCCTTGCATATTATGGTTTTTGGTTCTGTGACTGTGTGGAATTCCTGCCCGTGAACTTGTGTGTTGCTGCATCTATGTGGTCCTACTTTTTCTTTGGCTCTTTTTCCTTTTCTGTTTTATTTGGGGCTGGGGGTGTCTTATGCTGGTTGATTTGTCTTTATTTTTATTTTATTTTACTTTGTTATTTTCCAATGCATGTTTCAAAGTATAATGAACACGAGTTGGGATGCGATTTTGGGATGGGTAGGAAAGAAGGAAGGAGCTGAGAGAAGCTAGGCGGGGATGGCCACAATCAGAATGCAGTGTATGAAGTAAGTCTATTTTCAATTAAAAAGAAAAAACCCTTAATAGTTAAATATCAATGATATGAGACTAATTAAGAAGGCATTCATATAAGAAATCCACATTTGAGAAACTCATTGAAATAGTTATCAAGAATTCAACACAATATTGATGAAAAGGAAGTCCATGTGTGTTGGGCATGCTGTTCAGGGTGGCGATCCCATGTAGTGCAGAGAAAGGTACAGTGCGCTTTTGCTCCATACCCCTCACACTGACTGAGTGCTTCTCGCTTTTTGTCCTGATTATTGGGGTCTATGTCACATCAAAGCTATGTAAGATGTTCTGCTAGGAACTCAAGTTATGTTGTAAATACACATATACTCTTGGTCCAATCTTATTACCTCTAGAAACTACCTTTGAAATGAGGGAAAGAATCAATGTTTGCATAAACACACATGGAAGAAAGAAAAGTAGACAGGATGGAAGACTGCATTATGAGCTAAGGAAATGATGGAAACCCAGCGAAGAATTATACAGGTTATAGATGGCTGATAGGAAGGATAGGAAGGGAGGAGAAGCAGGATTCAAAGATGAGACACTTTGTGCTAAGAGCAGATCAAGAATAAGATAAAAACTCACCAGAAAACCAAGTGATGGTTTTAGGAGAAATTGCATACTTAATTATATGTCTTTATTTGTTCACACGTTTGTTTCTGGGGTTTTTTTTGTTCAACACCTGGAGAGAAAATATTCTTTCATGGAATAGGAAAATGGAGAAGACATTACGAGGGAGGGAGAAAAGGTGGTGAGATTTTAGGGTATTTACAGAAGACCCAGCTATTACACAAAGTCAGAAGTGTGGGAGAAGAGCAGAATATTTATCCCAGACAAAGTAGCAGTCTGGCAGTTAATTTTTGTCAACTAGGCACAAGCCAGAGGCACCTTGGAAGAGGGGACCTCAACTGAAAAAAAATCCTGATTTTATCAAATTGTTGGTTGGCATCCTTTTGTTCACAGAGCTTGTCAGTTTATCACAGGAGCAAAGCAGCAAGTTAAGGAAAACAGGGTGGGGAAGAAAAACACAGAGACATTTGTGTTTGGTTTGCAGATTTCTGTTTGTGCCCTTTAAACAACATCAACTCATGACCAGAAGCTTGGGTGCAGAGTACTGATAAGCACTGTTTAGATGACAGCAGCAATAGACTCCACATACTGAATATGGAAGGAAATTTGTAATTTGTATTTGCTTGAAAAGGACAAAGTGGAAGAGAAACTAGCTAGAGGAAGAAGGGCTATGTTATTTAAACCTGTAAGATGCAAGGATTTGGGGAGACTTGAGTGATTATTAGTATTGATGTAAGATGGGTGCTCTGGAAGTCAGTGGAAGAAGGCTCAGATAAAAATGTTGGTTGTATTTACACTGTTCTTTTAAGAAGACTGGTGAATTCATGAAATTCTTAGGCAAATGGATGGAGCTAGAGAATATCATATTAAGTGAGGTAACCCAGACTCAAAAGGTGAATCATGGTATGCACTCACTAATAAGTGGATATTAACCTAGAAAACTGGAATACCCAAAACATAATCCACACATCAAATGAGGTACAAGAAGAAAGGAGGAGTGGCCCCTGGTTCTGGAAAGACTCAGTGAAACAGTATTCAGCAAAACCAGAACGGGGAAGTGGGAAGGGGTGGGTGGGAGGACAGGGGAAGAGAAGGGGGCTTGCGGGACTTTCGGGGAGTGGGGGGGCTAGAAAAGGGGAAATCATTTGAAATGTAAATAAATTATATCGAATAATAAAAAAAAAAAAAAAGAAGACTGGTGAAAAACATTCTTATCCATTAAGATCAGGCATTGCCCCCTTCTCCTTTTATCCTTTTATAGATCATTAACTACACCAGTTGTGGATTCTAGGCAAATAGGTTACTGCTTGCTTATCTTCCCTGATTTTCATTTAAAGAATAATAAAAATAGAAAACACATTTTTGTTTCTTTGTAAGAGAAAAATGTAGGTGGTGGACTGTGTCTCTTCAAACAATGAGCTGAATTATTATTTTTGCTCATTAATGCTATGCATTGTTTTTAAGATTCTAATTAGGACTCCAGTGAGCATAATCTTTCACTCCTTGCTGAGAGGCACAGCACATGAAAATAGGAGTGGGGATAGACTTTCTCTCCCAGGTTGTACAATTTGTTTCTTATATGAAGTCTTGTCATTGAAATATGACATCCAAGGCATTTACTTCTCTCTACTGAATTTGGGATCCATACTTAGCCATCCTCACATAAAAGCACGTATGCATGTCTTCTAGTGCTTTCAGAGGTAAAGTCATACCATTGCTGAGGTTAACCATTGGCCTATGATGAAAAAGAAACATATAGGAGAATTGAAAATGTTATTTTACAGATTCTGGCTGCATATTACGAAGCAGAGGGTATACATTATTCAAGTCATGTGTCGGATACTGAAATGGCTTCATGTAATATAGAACGTGAACCATATATTTTTCTTATGAATACAATATACATTAGAAGAAAAGGTGAATTATAAATGTGCTCGAGGATAAAAAAGAGACCTTTAGATGTTTGACACGCAGCTAGCGTTTGCAAACAACGTAAGACTTTAGAGTAATTATCACTCAGCAGATGGAATACCCTCATTCTGAATCAGGAGTGCAGAGCGTTCTTAGGGCAGAAGTGTAGATTGCTTGGGGGAGAAGCATGAAGAAGCAGAGAGGGGAGTAGAGCAGAGGGGAACAGAGGAGCCAACGAGTGCTCCAACCCTTCCACCTTCTTTCTTTTAAGACTCCCACTAGGATTGGCTTGCTGTGTGTGATGTTCTCTGGGAAAGTAATCCCAATGAGATTATTTTTAATATTTTTATTTTCTATATTCTTTTTTTACATTCCAAATGATTTCCCCTTTCCCGGATCCCCCCTCTCCATATGTCCCATAAACCTTCTTCTCTCCATCCATTCTCCAATCACCTCCCTCCTTTTTCTCTGTCCTTATATTCCCCTCCAATGCTAGGTCAATCCTTTCCAGGATCAGGACCGTCTCCATACTTCTTCATGGGAGTCATTTGTTATGCGATTTGTGCCTTGGGTGTTCAGAGCTTCTGGGCTAATTAATATCCACTTATCAGAGATTGCATTTCATGTGTATTCTTTTGTGATTGGGTTACCTCACTTAGGATTATACTTTCCAGATCGAACCATTTGCCTAAAAATTTTGTGAATTCATTGTTTCTAATTGCTGAGTAGTATTCCATTGTGTAAATATACCACATTTTGAGTATCCATTCCTCTTTTGAGGGGCATCTGGGTTCTTTCCAGCTTCTGGCTATTATAAATAAGGCTGCTATGAACATAATGGAGCATGTGTCTTTATTGCATGCCAGGGAATCCTTTGGGTATATACCCAGGAGAGGTATAGCAGGGTCCTCCGGAAGTGTCATGTCGAGTTTTCTGAGGAACCGCCAGACTGATTTCCAAAATGGTTGTACCATCTTACAGCCCCACCAGCAGTAGAGGAGTGTTCCTCTTTCTCCACATCCTCGCTAACACCTTCTGTCTCCTGAGTTTTTGACCTTAGCCATTCTGTCTGGTGTAAGGTGAAATCTCAGGGTTGTTTTGATTTGCATTTCCCTAATGACTAATGATGTTGAGCACTTAACTCAAATATAAAAATAACATCAAAAATGACAGGAAGTAATAATCACTACTCCTTAATATCTCTTAACGTCAATGGACTCAACTCCCCAATAAAAAGACATAGACTAACAGACTGGATAAGGAAACAGGACCCTACATTTTGCTGCATACAGGAAACACACCTCATTGTCAAAGACAAAAACTACCTTAGAGTAAAAGGCTGGAAGACAATTTTACAAGCAAATGGTCTCAGGAAACGAGCCGGAGTAGCCATTCTAATATCAGATAAAATTGACTTTCAACCTAAAGTCATCAAAAGAGATACAGAAGGACACTTCTTGCTGGTCAAAGGAAAAATCCACCAAGAAGAACTTTCAGTTCTGAACATCTATGCACCAAATGCAAGGGCACCCTCATTCGTAAAAGAAACTTTACTAAAGCTCAAAGCACATATTTCACCCAACACAATAATTGTGGGTGACTTCAACACTCCACTCTCCTCAATGGACTGATCAGGAAAACAGAAACTAAACAGGGACACAATAAAACTAATTGAAGCTTTGGACCAATTGTACTTGACTGATATTTATAGAACATTTCACCCTAAAACAAAAGAATATACCTTTTTCTCAGCACCTCATGGTACCTTCTCCAAAATCGACCATATAATTGATCACAAGACAGTCCTCAACAAATATAAAAAGATTGAAATAATCCCATGCCTCCTATCAAATCACTATGGAGTAAGAGTGGTTTTCAATGGCAACAAAAACGACAGAAGGCCCACATACACATGGAGGCTGAACAATAATCTACTCAATGACACCTTGGCCAAAGAAGAAATAAAGAAAGAAATCAGAGACTTTTTAGAATTTAATGAAAATGAAGACACAAACATACCCAAATCTTTGGGACACAATGAAAGCAGTGCTAAGAGGAAAGCTCATAGCCCTGAGTGCCTCCCAAAAGAAAATGGAGAGTGCATACATTAGCAGCTTAAGGACACACCTGAAAGCCCTGGAACAAAAAGAAGCCAATTCCCCCAGGAGGAGTAGAAGACAGGAAATCATCAAACTCAGGGCTTAAATCAGTCAAGTGGAAATAAAGAGAACCATACAAAGAATCAATGAATCCAGAAGACGGTTTTTTGAGAAAATCAACAAGATAGATAGATCCTTAGCCAGACTGACCAAAGGGCAGAGAGAAAGTATCCAAATTAACAAAATTAGAAATGAAAAGGGGGATATAACAACAGAAACTGAGGAAATTTAAAAAATCATCAGTTCTTACTATCAAAGCCTATACTCAACACAATTGGAGAATCTGAAGGAAATGGACAATTTCCTAGACAGATACCAAATACCAAAATTAAATCAGGACCAAATAGATCATCTAAACAGTCCCATAACCCCTAAAGAAATAGAAGGGGTCAGAGAAAGCCTTCCAACCAAAAAAAGCCCAGGACCAGATGGCTTCAGTGCAGAATTCTATCAGACTTTCAAAGAATACCTAACACCAATACTCTTCAAACTATTCCACAAAATAGAAACAGAAGGAACACTACCCAATTCCTTCTATGAAGCCACAGTTATGCTGATACCAAAACCATACAAAGATCCAACAAAGAAAGAGAACTTCAGACCAAAGAGATTTTTAATTGATTAAAGATCCATTGTCACATCTTCCCGAGATGTCACTCACTGGCATAACCAATATTGCTCTGGGGCATCTGAAGCTCACGGATGTCAGAAATGTAAATAGTATCATCATCATGTTTAAATCCACAGAGCCATCGGCAGCCAGAGCAGCCTGTCCCAAGTGTAGGCCCTCCTGAGAGCCTGTCAACGTGCACTAATATTCTTAGTGTTTTTCTACCTTATTTATCACAGGAGAAAATGGAGCCGTTTATATTAATATAACTAATGAAAAGTAATTAGTTAGAAATAGGCTCATGTGGGGACCCCAGACATGAGATGACAGGTGACATGGGCCTATCTTATATAGCTATTTATAAGCAGTCAACTTTTAAGTTATACTGTTCATTAACAATGACACATTTTTCCCTAAAAAGTGTGTTTTGTCACTCTTTATCCCAAGAAGGAATAGTTAGCCCAGTATCTCTTAATACAGAGATGATGCTGACAAGTCTTCCCCGTTATCCTCGTAGGCATCAGAAAGTCACAGAAGAGAACTGTAAAATGATGAATGTCTCAGGAAAGACATATTTCACCACTGGCCCAGTCATAATAACTTATGAATAAAAATCACAGAAATTCAAAAGTAAAAATAAAAATGACCTTCTGACTATACTATTATTATTCATTTTTTATCTTCTCAGATCCATCATGCACTCTTTCTTTTAAAAAGCAACTTAGAATTGGTGATTTAAACATGCCATTTTTCTTTAGAAAATATTAATTTTTATATATGTCCAAAAGAATCCATATTTTTTTTAAAAAATAGTGGAACATGTGTAATAACCAAATCAGCCTTTTCTGGACTATGAGTTCTCACCCCATCTACTGTCTAGGTGGGAAAGAACAATGTAGATTCTTGGAAGAATTAACAAACACAAACAGGTTGAAAATAACATCATTTAACCACTTATACAATTAAAAAATGCTCACTCTTGGTGATACTGTGATAATGCCTAATGTATTGAAAATTAGTGTGCAAAAAATCTTCAGACTTCCAATTCTATTGAATCTGAGACATAATTAGAGATGATCAAAGGTGCCCATAAATTCGCTGCTTACAATTTGTGAACTAAAAAATAACAGAAGGATCCTAAATATTTAACAACAGGATCACAGTTTGATAAACCTGTAAGGTATGGTATTTTTATGTTAAAACCATTAAAATTCAGTTAAATTTAGAGAAACTCTTCTAGTTATTTTGGAAATGTTTACTGCAAGTGGTAGACTCATGAGACTTGGAGATTCAATCCTTCTTTTACTTTTTTCCCCTGATCTACATTTTAACTGTATATTTGGATTTTTTATTTTTTGTCAGCTATTTTATTTATTTACATTTCAACTGTTATCCCCTTTCTAGGTTTCCCTTCCACAAACCCCCTATCCCATCCCCCCTCCTTCTATGATGGTGCTCCCCCTCCCATCCACCCACTACCACTTCACAGCCTGGCATCCCCTTAAACCAGGGCATTGAGCCTTCACAGGACTAAGGACCTCCCCTCTCACTGATGCCAGATAAGGCCGTCCTCTGGAAGAACAACAATGTCGACCAACCAGATCCCCCAGAGCTCCACCAACCAAAGAGGACCCATGGCTCCAGCTGTTTATGTAGCAGAGGATGGCCTTTTTCTTTATTTTTCCGAATCCAAATCTGTTACAACAAAAAACTATTTTTAACATGCACTTCTATGTCTATAGCTGTGTATAAACTCTAGATAATTGTGAAAAACTTACCAGAAGAGTTTGACCAAAGACTGGTGTTAGGATGGTATGATTACAGGCTTAATCAATTGTTATGCTTTTTCAAGGAGTACCTAACACTTTCAAAAGGAGCGATTTATTATGTAAGGCCTGGAGAGAGGCAATTTACAAGAGTATGCAACAAGGTTTTTTTTTTTTTTTGTTTTGTTTTGTTTTTAATCAGAAAGGTGTAATCTATACAACCATGTATCAACATTAAGATAATGTGTGACATGTGAATAGAATAATATGTGTAATCTGAGAATTTTTAGAACTTTAGGCAGGACTTTCTCAAACTTATCAGTTTTGGCTGTGGAAACAAGGAGGTGAAGGACCTGAGAGACTCCGCCCACCCCCAGGGGCGTGTCCCTTTGGAGTATTCTTGACTGTGTAGTAATAAAAGGCTCAGCAGCTAACTTCTGGTGTGGCCAAGCAAAGCCAGAGATTTAAGCTAAATTAGTGCATCCTCTCTGAAGATGTAACCCAGCTATTTAAACAAGTTATTTCTGAGCAGTATGAAAATAGGTGTATAGATCTTGGTGTAGTCAGAATTATTTTGGAAAGAAATTCTGTAAGCGTAGTTACTTGTCTACTATATGCATGTATAAGGGCAAAGAATTGGTCTCACAGCATTTGAGGTAATTAAGTGTATTTTAGAGAATTCAAAGAAAACAGTGTTTCTGGGTTTTGTTTTTGCTTTTTGTTTGTCTGTAGATCTTTTACGTTGTCATAAGTCAAAACAGAGTTATTTGTTTTCCTAAAGCTTGTTCTTAACAAAGGGACAAGGATGAGAATTCTAGAAGAGAAAGTTTTAGACCTGCACTCTAACCTATGGAGGAGCCGAGTTTCCATGCCAAGACTGAAATGAATCAAAGCCTCTAGGATATCTAGGGAAGGATGATCCAGGCATTTTTAAAAGGCGGCTTTCAAGCGCTTTAAATGCAGAGTCAAGTAGCTAAGTTTAAAAACCACCCTTCTAGAAACATTGATTAAATAGATTAGTCGTTTGACACTTCATTCTTTGCTGCAGTGGTCTCTTAATACATGCTAAGGTTTCCTCCAGATTCACAAATGGCCTCACCAGACCTCATCCATTGAGGCAACCACGGCGTTGGCATCCACGGTGGCAGCATTTGTGTCCACGGACAGGGCATTGGCGTCCACGGAGGCGGCATTGGCCTCCATGGCGGCACCGACTGTCATCTTTGCTTCTCATTTCGTTTTTTAAGGGCTGTCACTGCTATTTCAAATTGTCTCTCAAGTACGATACGTGAAGCTGCTCTGCTGACACGAATTTCTGTTCACTGCATCGTTAAAGACACTTGACAGTGATTGAGTTCAAACCACCTTGGTTAGTACGTAACCCAGATAACTCATTTCAGAATTCATTAAAAGGGAGTCCATCAGCTCTGAAACCTGAAGATGTTTATGGCGCTGTATGCAGTTGTCAACAATGTCCGTATGGCTGCATTCAGAACAGAACTCTATGGTTCAGAAACTTATCTAGGAAAAGAACGAGAAACATTGAGGGGCTTAACCACTCAAATCCTTCAGTGTCAATTGAAATTTATTCTATTTTTTTTCTAATTTAAAGAATTTGTAGTTGACCCTTCTTTTAAATGATGAATGTTAGATCTGATATGAAAATCCAGGAATTTAAGTGTTAAAATGATGCATAAATGTTCTTAATATCCACATTTTTAGTTATTTAAAGACAAGAATGATAGACAGAAGAGTGGAGGTAGGAATTGTCACAGCATCTTAACTTTTCTTTTCTGGAATTCATCTCAGAATAACTTCTCAACCGTAATTCATCAAAGTGGGTTGAAAGAAAATTGGAGTTTTGCTCAGTGTCTGATATCTTGCTAGACTATGTATTAAATTTGGATCTGGTAGAAAAATGTTTCTTATTTCTGTGACAAAAATATTCATATTGTGTATTTCTTACATTTCCCAAACTCTCAAATTTGTTGTTTGCAAAAGACTTAACAGAATTTGCCCATCCTCCCTCTCTCCCTTTGTGTGTGTGTCAGTGTGTGTGTGTGTGTGTATGTGTGTGTGTGTGTATGTATGTATGTAAGCATGTATGTATGTGTGTGGATATCAGTGTGAGGCTTGAGGTCAACCTTCAATGTTCCTTCCTTAGATGCCATCTACCTTTATTTTAGAGGGGTAAGGCCTCTCACTGGCTTATCTAATAGGTTGGCTGGCTAGCCTTGAACCCCTAGTTATCAGCCTATCTCTGCTTCCCCAAAACTACTGAGATTTTAAGTGTAGTGTTGAGCTTGACATGTTTAAATGGTTCTTGAAATTGATCTTAGGTTCTCATGCCTGAATACTAAAAAGACTTAAAACAAATTATTACCCAGTGAAATCGTATTTTTCAATGCCCTTTAATTTCATTTGGCTATTATAGGTGTTTTTAGGTACTTCAGACTAGTAGAAGAAGCTCATGTTAGTTGCATAGGGAGTGGTAGTTTCCAACTAACTTCAAGTGGAGAATTAAAAGTAACAGAACATGTGGTAAGGAACTGTGGGAGTGGGGACTAAGAGGGGGACAACAGCTGGATTATAAATTTAAAAATCTTTTTATTCTTTTCTCTTTTTCTCTTTTATTTTTTATTAGATATTTGCTTTATTTACATATTAAATGGTATCCCCTTTCCTTGTTACATCTCCAAAAACCCCCTATCTCATCTCCCCTCCCACTGCTTACTACCCCCCATGCCCACTTTCCTGATCTGGCATTCCCATACACTGGGACAATGAGACTTCACAGGACCAATGGTCTCTCCTCTCACTGATGTCTGAAAAGGCCATCTTCTGCTATATATGCAGCTGGAGTCATGGGTCCCCCAGTGAGTACTCTTTGGTTGATGGTTTAGTCCCTGGGTGCTCTGGGGGTACTGGTTGGTTCATATTGTTGTTCCTCCTATGGGGCTGCAAAACTCTTCAGCTCCTTGGGTCCTTTCTCTAGCTCCTCCATTGGGGACCCTGTGCTCAGTCTATTGGTTGGCTGTGAGCCATGGGTATTTTGATCCACATCTAAGAAAGATCAAAGTATGCACACTTTGGTCTTCCTTCTTCTTGAGCTTCATGTGGTTTGTGAGTTGTATCTTGGATATTTTGAGCTTTTGTACTAATATCCACTTATCAGTGAGTACATACCATCTGTGTGCTTTTGTGATTGGGTCACCTCACTCAGGATATTTTCTAGCTCCATCCATTTTTCTAAGAATTTCATGAATGAAATTCTTGAGTAGTACTCCATTGCATAAATGTACCACATTTTCTGTATGCATTCCTCTGTTGAGGGACATCTTGATTCTTTTCAACTTCAAGTGGAGAATTAAAAGTAACAGAAAATGTGATGAGGAACTGTGGGAGGGGAGACTGAGAAGGGGGACAACAGCTGGATTGTAAATTTAAGAAAATTAAAAAAAAAAATAACAGAGCAACTGTTTTGGGAAGAGGTTTCCCTTCCTTCCTTCGTGATGTGGAGGCTTCACATGGAATAAGCTGGAGAATTTGTTTCTTTTTCTACTTCTAGAAGAAAGTTTCAACACTTTAGTCAAACTTTGAGAACAATATTCACTTGCTAGTTTCCAATGTGCATTTTACAGTTGCATGTGCTATCTGAATGCTAATGTGCAACATAAAACAAAGGGAAGAAGAAATGGAAAAACTGAAAGCATTAAGACATGACTGACTTGTAGTTATTTTGCACTTATGTAAATTTAAGTGCTGTGGGAAATAACACTCAATGTCTGCTTCTTTCTACACCTTTAAAGGAATTATTTTAAAGAAGTATAATTGAGGGAAAATTCCATGATATCAAGATCTAATACTTTATTTGATTTCTTTGTAATATTGGGATTCTAAAAGTATACCTAATAAACCATATCTAATTGAAATTTAGGAGCATTTCATGTAAACATTTTATAAGTTGCACGGATAGTGGCATTTAAAAAAAAAAGAAAAGCTGGTGTGCTGGTGTGTGTGTGTGTGTGTGCTGTATCTGTGGTTGCAATTAATAGTTTAGCCATCCTTCATTCTCATTTCAAAAGACCATTAGTGGAAATCATCTTCATACATTCCCAAATTGTTAAACTGTAACTAATCATAATATTAGGGCTCATTCACTAGGGCAATTAGTTGCTAAAACTATGCACAGGCATCAGTATAAGTAATCAATCACATACATATGCATATGTCATGGTGTGGTGACCATAAACCACTGGCGTCCTTTTGTAAATAGTGAAAACACGGAATAATCGCCTTTGAAATCCACTCTCCACCCTAACATTCTAACGTGCTCAGCCACATTCACTGCTTTCACATTGCCGTAGGAGAGTATTTGTTCAACATTTGGTACATCGTTTAGGCCATCCACTGTGTTTTAATTTGATTTAACAAAATGTAGTTGTTGTTTTCATGGGAGAATTTGAGCTATAGATCCATCATGGATGTATGCTTAATAAGTCTATGTAGTAAGAATAAGGAAAGCTTTTTGCTTTTAATTTAGCCAGATGAAAGGAAAGAAGCCAATAACCTCAATCATAAATTAACCCAGGAGATAGAGCTGAAAAAGTACCAGCTAGAAAGCTAAGATACTGCTGTCTACTGTTCCACTTTCCCCTCTCCTTCATAGTACATCATCCCAGTAGATTTTATGTGTGGAGATTAGAGTAATATTACTAAGAAATAAAAGACATATTCTACCTGGAAGATACAACAAAAACATCCACATCATTGATTTTAGGATACAAACACCCGACTTTAAGAAAAACTGAACTCATGGATTGTATCATTGGATAACTTGGCTTATTTTCAATAGCGTAATTGACTTTACTTTGCCAGATGTTTAGGTAATGCATGTTGTAGTTGATGCTTCATTGAGAAAGAATTATGCAGCTTTAAAAGAGAAGACAGATGTTTTAGATGAAAAGACACCCCAAGGAATGCGTTTTCCCCCCACAATTTTTTATGTAAAGTCAACAGTTAAGTCGATGTCTTGCTCATGCTCACCTAGGAAGGAGTGAGCATGCATGTCCTCAGTTCTGTGCTGACAGACTCTTAAACTCAAAGAAGCCTCATTCTGATATTTCCTCTCTGGCTCCATTCATTCGAAAACCTCAGTAAATTTCTAGCATGTTCAAGGCATCAGAGTCAAGGAACTAAACCAACAGTGAGCCATGGTTTGGATCAAATAATCTTTTCTGATACCACTTGAAATTCAAATAATAGAAATAATACTATTTAATCAGTTTTATTTTCTCTTTAGTCACTTTCAATCTCTGACAATGGCAGCTTTAGGAGTCACAGAGCTATAGGTAAATGTAGACATTTAGAGGTGAGAAAAGATGTCTGAAAACATACTTTGTGTGCACCTGACACAAGATACTTATCAGGATAGATGTTAAAATGCAGAGGGACTTACACATGAAGCTAATGGTGACAGTGAACACGGATACTGGAGGATGAGGAAGTGGATAGAGTAACAAGGAGTGTTGGAAAGTAGAGAGCTGAGACAGGAGTCAGTCCTGCACAGATGCTGTACACTACAGTGGCATTCTTAGTATTAGTAACACAGAACATAAGAAATAGCATGCTGGCCACTCAGTAAAAGGAGGAAGAGCCCACAAGTAGTATTGAGAATACAGTTGTTGTCAATATTTGTGAGAGAAATGCTGCCTGGTAAGAGGAATGCAGAAAACCTAAAGATGAAGTTAATGCAGTAAATGCATGATAAGAGATGGAATAGACTAAAAATTAATACATGGCCAGGTACTAGTTAGGAAGCTGTTTTGGGGGAAAGGTGATGTTTTATTTATGACTGGACATCTAAAAAGTTTTCATGGGACAGTACAATTTCATTTCAGTTGAGAGACTAAAATAGTAAAACTACAAGCACAGCACAGCACACACATCATTGTGTGAAATCAAAAAAGTTACAGAATGAGAAACTGCCACCATTCTCATTTCTTATATTATGCACGTATTCACACTGGTGTTTTAACAATTAGAAATTATACATACAATACTTTAAAAGGCTGGTGGGATATTTCAATGGTTAACGTATTTGCTACACTAGACTGATGACCTCAGTTGATCTTCAGAACACAAATAACATAGAAAGAATCAACTGTACATATGTATACAGTGGCAACCACAAAACAAAGGGGGAACACACACAGACACAACTCACATAGACACATTGCACATACAAACAGTGGCACACACATATCTCATATAGCCATGTATAGGGACACACACACAGACACAATACATATGCACACACACATACGGAAACACAAATGTGCAGACAAACCACATATAGGCACAATACACAACAGAATATGCATGCACATAGAGGAACACACACACACACACACACACAACAAATCAAAATAAAAAATTTCAAATGTGAAGAATCAAGGAGACCATTAATAAAATGGAAGATTTATACAAAGAGGGATATAGAAGCTTCTCTTTAATATAGTTAATATGCTACCTAAGAGAGACAGTGCTCGGAATATTTCAGTTATGTTTTTTAAGCACCATTAGCATTTCTCAAATAAAAATCAATTCCCATTTGAAAGGTCCCCTGTCTCCACAACAGCTCAATCATCCTGTCACTCTTGTGGCCCTGTGCACGCATCTGTCCAATTACAAATCAATCTCAGCTGTCCTCTATCTCAGAATCTCAATTTATAAACATACCTTTAAAAATCATTTCACAGAAACAGTATACTGCATTTTGTTGTGAAGAGTAGTTAAGCTCCAAACTAATTTTTGCTCTAAATTAATTTTCCTACTCCAACCCAAACTTTTAAAGGAATATCTGATAGGCACATACTTCAAAATCATTTAGTAATTCCCACCTGCAACTATACTTTATGTTTACTGCAGTAAGTTAATTTTTGTTTCATAGTCAATTAAGTATAAAGGAGCCTCTCCCCACCATTATTGGTAGGAGATAAAAGATTCCAAGTGGGAAACTTACATGATGGGAAAAACTGAATCTCATATACGCTCTCTCTCTCTCTATCTCTCTCTCTCTCTCTCTCTCTCTCTCTCTCTCTCTCTCTCTCTCTCTCTCTCTCTCTCCTCTCTCTGTATGTATATTTACCTATTCATACATGATACTATAAAGTATCATTTTCGATCAGGCACTTTAAGATGCTAAAGTAACTAATAATTGAACCAAAGAACTGTGACAATTTGCTTCAGTATAAGTTACATGAATTTTCTTTCCTCTTTCAAAACAGATATTGCAGTCCTACAGTAACGTGAGGTGATCTAATGTCTATGTGGTGAGGTGAAGGGAAGGGATTGACTTAAGCATGGCATTTAGTGTTAAACTTCAATGACAGATTCTAGGATACAAGCACTGTTAGATAAAAGGATAATTTATCAATATCTCATTACTGTACTTACAATGATATGCTGTTTAAAACTTATGAATTGCTTATTTCTGGAATTTTCCATTTAATATGGTTGAAGCAGAGGGGGAACTGAAACCACAGAAGGCAAAATTATACATACAAAGGCCCACTATATCTTTTTGATTATATATGATCGTGTGTGTGTGTGTGTGTGTGTGTGTGTGTGTGTGTGTGTGTTTGTACATGAACATTAAGGTGTATCTGACTGAGATGTAAGCAAAAAAATGGCATACATTATTTTACTACAACTAGAGTTCTTAATTTTGACTTTTGTCTCTACAAGATCCCTCCAGGGAGACAAACATTTCAGGATATTGTTTTATTTCTAAATAAGGAAATTTAACCAGGAAATGACTAGATGAATGATTTCAGAGGTAACAATTAGCTCTGAAAAATCATATTGTAGGAATAGAGCATGAGAGGATACTCTGTTTCCCATGACATCAACAAAGGATGTCTGGAACCAGACCATGCAGCCATTTTCCAGGACTTCAGTGATAGTGTCTTAAGATAGTTGAGAGTAGAAATTACAATGAGTTCATAAAAGGCCTATTTTTTTATAGAAGGAAGAATCACGGCACGCATATACTTAAAGACAAATAAATGTTACAAACTTTTTCCAAGATCAGTGTGGAATCCGGTGTATACTTAAGAGTAAACATCTGGTGTCTATTCTCATGTTTGCCTATCCTCCTTGCGCTGCTACTGTGAACAATGATTGTATATCAAAGACTGAGTCAGTGAATCAGCCTAGGAATCATCAGAGCAAACAACAAAGAGACATACCCTTTCCCTAAAAAAATCAAACAGCTAACAATGATTGTCAGGACCCTCACCATAACAAATACTTTGTTAATATTCCCTAAATTAGGTAGCTGCATCCTCATAAGAACCCTGTGAGGTTCAACCTGCAATTTATTGATAACGGGTCCTAGAAGCTTGCTAATGGTAATAAATCAAGGAGTGTTAGAGATCAGGCAGCCTGAAGCAGAATCCAGGAGCTAATCTACCCTGAATATGAGCTCTAGCTGTTCTGATGCTGACTCTTAATTGGCCTTCAAAGTGAAACTTCTCTGATTAGAACATTTGCCACATACATTGCTACAATGCTTGTGGAAGCCCCGGGGTTTGATTATAATAAAAAATTTTCCCCTAGAGAAAGATACAAATATATCTGTAGGGAAAATACTATTCCTTACTTCTCAGTCCTTCCCACTTACTAGAATTATGTTGGTTAATCTTTATGCAATAATGGAAATTCAAATTTAAAAATTATTAAATAGAAATATGGCTAGTATCATCAGAAATTCAATAGCAGGCCCCAATGATATTTTAATTCATTAGAAAACACTCAAATTTTAGGCCAACAGCTTTAATATATAGCAGTCTTAATGTGAGAACATTGAATTTACTACAATATTAATCTTTGTGGTTAGAATAGAGTTTATTTGCTGCCTGGCTCAAAGTCATTAAACTTAGTTCTCATATTGAGAAAAGACTTATGTAAATGTTCTAGGATATTTTTTGCAGTGCTTTATTTTCTAAGCTAGTTTGTGTCAACCATTTTTCTTGTGGGTATATTACCAAGAACATACATAGGAATATGCTAAATTAATCCTTTGTGCATACACTAGTTAAATTTAAGGGCAGTACATGCTTCATTGATGCAAAAAAAAAATCTACTAGAGAAAGATGAAAGGACTACGTGCTTAACTCCTTGGATGCTTCTGACTCTGATCCTCTCTAGATACCTCAATTCCCTGAGCCTTGTGTTTATTTGTCATGAGGCTGGTCATATCCATGAGACTGATGTGCAAAGTTTAAATCTGCAATTAAATCTGCAGGCAGAAAAAATAATTCATTTTGAAATCATTATACCGTATAATTTTAATTATCACATAATATGGATAGTGTTATAGAATTGTATGTAAATATATGTGGTTGTGAAGATTTTGCTTTCTCCTTGGTTTTCAGATGAAATCAGTGCTCTACCATGACACTTTCAGAAGTAAAATTTGCAGCTCAAACTAAGTAAAACCACCTAAAAGAAAAATCATCTTCTAAGGTCCAAATGGTCACAAACTCACATTCTTTAAAGTTCCCAGACTGCTTCTGAGATGACAGACATAAGGAGTTCCAAACAGTGACTATACCTGAGACCTTCATTTGTATCAGGCAGAGTCAAATACTGCAAAATTATAAACTGAATGATACTTCACCTGTGACTTTGGATTACAAGGAGATCAATTAAATATAAACAATTACAAATGACTGTCCACAGACTCTGGGTGTCATAATATCCAGTGTAGATATTTATAAAGAATACTCATATTCTCATGTAAAATACAGCAATCTTTTCAGTTGATAGAAAATATAAAGGATCTCCAAAGATCACTGAATACAGATACACACAACAGGAATTGGGGGCATAAAATTCTTTTCACAAGATTATTTTTTCCTCAAGGGAATAAGTCTAATAACAGACATTTTGATGAAAAATAATTTCCCAGTGTTTTTTTTTTAAATCTGCAGGACTGGTTCAAATACAAGCAGGATATGTGGTATTTCCTAGTACATTCCTTGGTACAATACATTCAGAGTCTCTACAAAAGAACAAGCAACCTAACCTATTGCCAGTGGTGGAGGCATAAATACAGATATGCCTAACAATCATTTTAAAAACCGATTATTATAATATCTAGGGATGGACCTAGGCCGCCTACTCAGTTGTAGCAGATGTGCAGCTTGATCTTCATGTGGGGACTGTCTTCATGTGACTCTATTGCCTGCCATTGGAGCCCCTCTCCCTAGCTGGACTGCCTGGTTGGGCCTCAGTAGAAGAAGCTGCACTTGGTACTGCTCCACCTGGATGCCCCAGGATTGTATGTTACCCAAGGGGGATTTCCTCTTGTCCGAGGAGCAGGGGAAGGCGTAATAGGGGGAGATATTTTTAAGTGTTAGACTGGGAGGTAATGAGGGAGGGGAAGCTGAGATCAGGATGTGAAGTAAATAAATGAATCAATATATGGAAAAAATAAAATAATGTGCAAAGAAAAAAGAATAACTTAATTATAACAAAGCTACATTTTTAAAGAATTCCAAAATATGTGGGAATGAAAAGGAAAACCATTCTACAGACTCTAGATGTCATACTCTATATCATATATTATGTATATGAGTATAATTTTATATATACAGTATGCTCTGTGCATCCATGGATATAATCAAGTGTGAATTGGAATAATAACAAAACCACAGTTATCTCCTTCAGTCCTTCCCCTAACTCTACCACAGGTTTCTTGGACCTCACTTCAATGGTTGGCTGTAAGTATCTGCATCTATCTCAGTCAGCTGCTGGTAGAGCCTCTAGGAGGACAGGCATGCTTGGATCCTGTCATACATGTCCTTTTGGATCTGAGTCATCTCATTCAGGATAATATTTTCTAGTGGGATGGCAACCGCATAGGAAGACCAACAGTGCCAACTCACCTGGAACCCTGGGAACTCCCAGAGACTAAGCCACCAACCAAAGAGCATACATGGGCTGATTCAAGGCCTAGGGCACATACGTACCAGAGGTCTTGCTGCCTTGTGTGGCCTCAGTGGAAGAGGATGTGCCTCATGCTGTAGAAACCTAAAGCTTCATGGACGGGGATGATGGGGCAGGGATGTGGGGAAGGGAGGCTGTATCCATTCAGAGGCAAAGAGAGGCAATGGGGGAAGAACTCTAGGAGGGAGGACTGGGCAGGCGCAACATTTGGGAATCTAGATAAATACAATAATGAATGAATTTTTAAAATGCATAGTCAACATTTTAAAATTCCAAATTTAGATTCTCTGTATGTCAGACACAAGGGACTTCATGCAGCTGAAGTAATCTGTGGACTGGAATTTTTGCTTTCTCACACGACTCCAGGCTTCTGACCATGCTTCCCCTCAGATCTCTTTTGTGTAATATATTCTGAAACTAAGATGATTGTGGCAAGAAATAACTATGGGCAAGCAGTTTTCGCTTGATTCTCCAAAAGAATACATTCAGTCAACTATTTGAATAACCTTTACATTTTACTAGTTATCTTATATTACTTAAAGCTGGCTGATAGTATTTGTTAGGATGTACACAAGTCTTTTTCTCTTCTCCCCGCCCCACACACACACCAAGTCATTTCATATAGCTGCTTTAGCCATGGTCGATTTTAGTATTTATAGCATCTTTACCAGATCCATCATCAATACAGAGAGGCTGTATTTTCTGTCATGGTGATTTATTTGGCATACCTGAGTCATAAAGATTCTTACAAGGACAATAATAAAAAGTATCATTAGAGAAACAACACACGCTTTTAAAGATTTTTTTTTTTTTTTGATATTTGGATTATTGTCTTTAGTAACTGAGAATGATGCGGAGCACGGTGCTTTTTCCGCCGACTCCTTCCTCACTTGCCTGGCTCTGTGTACCACTCTGCTATTTCAGGGAGGAGGGTGACTCATGCTGAAGCAGCTCTGCTGACACCTCCATGTCAGCAACAGAAAGAGAAATCACAAGCCCCTGTGGCGGCACTCCGTTCAGTACTAGAATTTCCTGAGTCTCCTTTATGCCGGTAACTTCATCAGTTACCACTGAAGACAAGTGTCCATGACGTCCGCAGATGCTCAACATGATGGTCAGATTCTCTTTGGTTACCAGGATAACTTGTAGGATCAGGGATTAGAGAATAATTCTATAACCCTTTGGTACCACAACTGAGAAACTGACTAGTCATTTTTACCTTGCTGGAGGATCTGAAAAAAAAAACCGCACCTGTCAAAATTTCATACTTGGATTTCCTAACTCTAGAATAGCAACAGATCTTCAGCATTTCTGGGTGTGTGTGTGTGGGGGGGGGTGAATTTTGCAATTGTATGCAAATATATTTTTTATAACTCAAAATTATAGAAACTTTGTCAAAAGATTTCTCATTGGTCATTTTCCTTGACTCAATACACTTACATTGTGTTTTGAGAATCATTAATTTTTTTGTGTGTGTGTGTCCAGAGAACAGTATACAATTTTATACCCAGGGAGATAAATTTTACAGATAATTCCATAAACAACTCATAACACGTATTAAAGCCTCATTTGTTGTGTCATACAAAACCTGTTAACTCAAATAGATAATGGACCAATATTTATATTAGACTTGTATTTAAAAGGTCCTTGCTATCACTCTTTATGGCAGATGTAGCCTAAGAAGGCTGGCCACCCTGGCATGATTATTTTTAATAGAAGTTTCATTTACTCTCTTCTGTCACAGATATACTATGATTAGTACATATAGTATATAATATAAAGATATGTCTAAAGATATTCCAATCTTCCTGGACAGATATGGGGTTGCACCACTGTAGCGGCCTTGTTCTAAGTCACAGAAACAGTCACAGACCAGAGCTCCTCATATTGATGACAAAATCTTCACCTGCATTTTTTAATATAATTCTACTAAACAGCCTATTCTCATGAAAACCACACCATCCTTTTAAAACTGTAATTACATCTTCTGAATGTTAGAGTTGTAAGAAAACTGTCATTTCTGTAACTGCAACTAAAAATGAGAGTAAGTGAATACAATTTCTGAAAGTAAAAAAAAAAAAAAAAAAAAAACAGAATTATTCTCCTCACTGCAACCATAACTGTGACTATAGATAAATAAGACTATTCATAATATACTCCATATTTAGCACATACACATTTGTTGGGGGAAATATTAAAAAAGTAGAACCAACTCATTGCTGCATCTGTGCAGTGGTTGACCTGTTTCTATCTCATGGAGATTCTGATTCTGAACTTCACAATCTCCCTACTCAGCTCACTAGGTTCCCCCTAGCTAGTCACTACTATGCCAATCTCGTGCTTCATGTCCCCCACAGCCTTTGTGGTGCACATCTGGCAATCTCTCGCTTTGCTGCCATATCTTTCTCTCTTAAACCCAGATGAGCCACCCCATGAAGAAAAACACAGCATAAGCTTAGTTCATAAACAATGGTAACTCAATCTCTGGGTGCAGCAACTAAAACGTAATCTTGTATGCCTTATTAAAATCTGATCCCTCCAGTGATGGATCCTTGTGGATCTACCATGATACCAGGAATCTCTAGCAGCTACATCTTACCCCTCTCCTGTCCTGGTTCCAAAAGGAAATAAGTTTCTCCTGATTCCTCTCTCCTTCTGCCCAACCCAGAAGTCCTGCCTACTTGCCCAATGATTGGCTCCTTTATTCATTAGGGGGTTGGTTTACAAGAACAGACCAGGCCCATCCATAGCATGTATTCCTGTCAGAATATGAGGAATAAAGGCAAGCGCATTTTGGAGTGAGGGTTCTAAATGGTCATGTGGTAGAAATTTGTATCATAGTGTTTTAGGGTCTCTTACTAAGACATAAATTCATGTGCTTGAACATATTATTGAATCAAAACTTCTAATGTTGGGAACATGAATCATACCATTTATTATAAACTGTAGAATCAGATGCTCAGAGACACACCTAAGCAGGGTTTACTGTAGATAATCTTGATATTTTTCATTCTTTATATAAGAGACACATCTATTCCCCTGTTTTAGAGGAAAATCCCTAAGGTAAAACTTTGGGCCAATTTCCAAAGAGTTAAATGGATGCTGAAGTGATTGGGGTTAAGTCTGATTAAATTCTATTAATTTGTTTTTCGCATTAGATTATGTATTTTTATCCTTGAAGGGTTACATTTTTAATCAAACATCTGTAATATATGCAGGAAAATATTTAGTAAGCAGATAGTAACTGTTAGGGTGCAATTGTGATTTCCTCCAAGAAATAATTTGACACATAACTTTCTGCACACATGTAAATGGGGTACCAAAACCTATGAAGTGGTATACCAGAATACTACCTTCTTGGTGTTTCAACCTGCAAGTAAAAGAGGTTGCAGTTATTAGATCTGCAAAAAATTACTAACAGCAAAAGACAATGGCTGAGACTCCTTTATGATGCCTCCTTTATGAGCCAACGCCCAGTCCTCAGATTTCCCTTCTCATTATCAATAGCTTTATTATTTCTTATATTTTGGTTTTTACAGTAATTCAGTAAATTTTTTAGGGTAAAAAATATAAGTGTAAAAAATAAAAATTGTAAACAAGGGATATTTGGTCAAATTTATTGTATTGAGTACAGAAAGGATTTTAAAAATATCATTCATTTATTTACACATCTATTGATACACCTAAAATTAAAGAGTCGTTTTGTTTGTGCTTGAGTACATAACATTGAAAAGTAAAGCAACATTATACACCTGCAGAAGCCACTTCGGTCTTATTTGTACCATGAACTTTATGGTAAGATAAACATAGATTGAAATGACAATGCACAAGACAGGGATCTAATTTAGTCTGAGAGCACTGAGGAGAGATTGCTGAAGGCAGATGCATGAGTGATGGGAAGCGAGAGAGCAGAGCACCCAGGTCAAGGGGCTGCCGAGTTCACCGGCTTCGCAGGTTCTTAGGGTGCTGGGCGATGGCTCTTCTCCCTCAGCAGCCTCCTCAGCCACTCCCAGGTCGCTGAGAGCAGCATCCAGCCAAGTCCCAGCAGGATTTCATTCTTTCCTGCAGCTAAGGTGTGTGGTATCTTCAACGCGGTCTTATCACCTGGTTTGGGTGAGAGATCAAGAGGACTGGCAAGAGCCTGCACTGTTTTTCAGGTTGACTTTAGGGACTTTTCAGACCAACAACTTGTAAGGAAGTATCCAACGCCCAGTCCTCAGACTTTTAATAACCCTGGGCTTTTAGGAACTATACTATTTAGCCTTGCAGGATCTCTCCTTAATAGCACATTTTAAAATATATTTGTGTGTGTGTGTGTGTGTGTATAGTATATAAAAAGTCTGCTGAGTCCCTTTTTGCTGTTTGTGTATATATGATTTGGGAGCTGAATAATCTGCATTGGACAGTCAATAAGGAGACTCATGCATGGGATAGGCTAAGTTTCCCCTTCCTAACAGTCATTAGTTGCCTGTAGTTATTTGTTTAGGGGTAGGATCCTACAAAATTTTCTTTTTCCACATTGGCATGTCCATTGTCATTGACACTATTCTGCTCATGTTTTCAAGCCCTTTCCTAGGAAAGACTGCTATGTGACAGCAGCATTAACTAATATTCATATTTCTATCTCCAAAATTAGAAAGAGGGTGGGTAGGTTAAGATAGGGATTCCAGACAGACACCAATTTCTACAAATGCAGGGATGTAGTGATTTTTCTAAAACATTGGAAACAATGTTACTTCTTGAGTTAAGATGAGGAAAAAACACAGTCATATCTTTAGAAATTCTGAGTCCTATTTGGAGGATTTTGAACTGGAATCTGTTGGTGATACCATGATATTGCAAATATTACATTTACATTGTATAGTGTTTCCCAGGTGTAGAAAATAGATTGTGTGGAAGCTGAACTGAGGGGAATCCATCAAGTTGATGGGCTTAAAAATGATGATGATTTCAATCTGGAAGATAGCACAGCAAAGGAGTGGAACTGAAGGACTCTATGACTGATGGGACGCCACAGAAAGGAAGAGTGCAGAATAACTGCTCCTCCAGCCAGCAACCAAGAGAACACTGGGGCAAATGGAAACGCGGTATATGGAAGGCGGGATCCCACGAAAAGGGAAACCTAACCCATGCTGCCTCAATGGTTAGCATTTAGTGGATGCATATTTTTCTAAGTAGTGGGAAGAATCATTTGATTACATTTCTTAGCATTTTAAAACTGTCCCTTGATTGAGTACACAGAATGATCGGAAAGTCTTTTTTTGTTCTTTCTTTAATATATATGTGTCTATGTTTCATTTTTCAATTTTAAGTATGACTTTCCTATAAAAAAGAACGATATGATTTTTCTTGCATGACTAGGAAAATTGCCCTGTGCATTCCTCTAACACATATGCCAGCATTCTATTTTAGAAGAAACAGTTGTAGCATTAAAATCTTTACTTATGGAAAACAACAAATGGCATGGTTGGGCTCTAAGATAAATGAACAATACCTGATTTCATAATGGATGACAATTCAAATGCAAATGGGATTGTATTGTAAATGAATACCATTTTTATTAATTGTTACAACTCCCAATAATTTTTATAAGATACTTCAGTTCTAAATAAATCCTTTACTATTTTACAATAGTTCCATAAAAATCTCCTTTGTTCTTTAATGATACATTTCTGTTTTCCATGTTTGTTGAATGCTGATGTTTGGAACTAATTTCAATGACTGGTGCTATGCATGTCTAGTAAAAATATTTCTGCCTTTCTAGTGAATGGATTTTAGGGCTGCTCACATAGTTGTATATGTTAATTAAAGAAAATAATTACAGATAATTTTAACTACATTGCTATTAAATTGTCATCTAAAAGCATGATAAACTGATTTGTCTCTCACAAAATAAATACATAAATAAATAGATAAATAAATAAATAAAGTCAACCCCTTTCCCCACAAACTCTGAGTTTGTTTTACTTCAAGAAAATGTGAAGACATCTAACTCCATTAAGAAATCCTGACTACCTCAGACTCATTATTCAACATAGCATTCAGGTAATTTTGTACTGCTGACAGACTTCTTTATTAGTACAGTAACTCCTTTTTATGACCTCGTTCCTATGACTCCTTGATCTCCCGTTGCAGAACATATTCTTATTTTTAAATTTTTACAGCACAAGGTGTTTTATTTTCATTCCTTTCTGACTTTCACATTTTTACTAGTTATCCTAGCTTATGTTTTGTGCTTATTTCCTCAAAAACCAGTTTGTGCATTTCAGGAAGTCTCATTTGTTATTCAGTGTAGTCTCTGGGCAAACCTGTCCTGTGAACCAGCATGTGCACAGCTTCCAGTGATGGCAGCCAACACTCCCTCATACATGGATAACCTGACTATGACTAAACAAATGATGTGGTTACCCCTCTCCCTTTCTCATAGTTGCATCTTTTCCTTAACACTAGCTGTATTTTAGACATCAGTCATTTATCATATCACTTAATGATGATGATATTCTCTGAGAGCATTAGGAAACTTTGTTATTGTGCAAATGCCATAAAGTGTACTTACATAGGTTATGTCCCCAAGGACCTCACTAAGCAATACAATTTAAGAAAGTACCATGATCTGTGCCATCTTCCTGTTACTGGCTGAAAATAGTACCTTTAGTAGACTTTTAAGAAGTGGACTGTAGCTGGGTGTAGTTGTGCATATGGTTAACCTCAGCATTTGGGAGGGAGAGGCAGGAACATCTTTGAGTTTGAGGCCAGCCTAGTCTACATAGATAGATAGATAGATAGATAGATAGATAGATAGATAGATAGATAGAGGGAGAGAGAAAGTTAGAGTTCCAGGAATGTCAGGGTAGGTAGAGAAACCCTGTTTCAGAAAAAAAAGTCTATAGATTGCCTTCCAGAACTTACATCCTAGCCTTCTGACTTTGTGACTTAACATTTTTGAGTGTCCATTTGTGTGTCTGAAGAGATAATAACATTATATAATAAGGTTTGTTTGAGGAGTAGTTTTAATAAAATCTAGTACAGTGACTCATAGAGACAAAGGAAATCATTGTCAATGAATTAATCTTCACCTTCTCTGCCTCCTCTTATAAACCCTGAGTCCAGTCAATCTTTCGATGTTTTTAATTGTGTTTCCTATTAATCTATCCTTTTAACTCTCATTGCCTCCAGCTGCCCTAAGAACAAGGGCACATTGGCTCTTGCTTCTTTATTTGCATTGCCCAATACAAAATAGATCCTCAAGAACTGTCAAGTAATTAATAAGGTATTATATCAATGCTATAAAACTCATTTCTGACAAAGGATTTTTAGAATGCCCTCGTATCCTTTGAAGGTAATCGTTTAGAAAGATTGATTATTTGGACACAACCATACTGGTATACTTGTTAATCTGCTGCACTGATTATAAACCTACCATGATTTAAAAGTACTGATGGCTGGCTTACAGACAGATAAACATTCAGTGGGAGAATTAGACATTTTAGTTGCTACAATGTTCATAGCTTTCAGTGAAGTACATGAAGCCTCTCTGAGATCTGTTTTCTACTCTAAATTTAGTAAACTCGATTAGAATGTTCTCAATAATGTTAATGATTCTGACAGATTTGAGCAAGTATTCACGACTTAGGAAATGAGGCTCAGAGAGTATCAAACCGTAGATAAAATGTGAAGCAAGAAGACCTAAAACTGATAACCTTGGCTGGCCAAGTGGTGCTTTGTTCAAAGAGATAGGCTAGTAGACAAGTTTTTTCCAGAAGATATCTTTATAAATTAAATTCTGCAAGATTTTTTTCTGATCTTAGCATCCATTTGCATCTATTTCAAAGAACAAATCTTTCTCTCCAAAATGAAAAAAAAAAGCCTTAATATGGTTATCATAGTTTTGACCTGGATCTCCAAAGAAATGAAACTCTTTTAAGGTGATGTTGACTTTAAAAATGATAAGCCAAAAGATTTTATTATCACTTATCCACCCTTTGAAAAAATATTTAAATCATATTTAAATTCTCACTTTAAAAGCAAGCCCTTAAAATGTAATATTTTTAAAAATACCTGATACCTATATTTTCCTCTACTTACTAATCTATGACGAGCTTTTGTGCAATAAAAAATAAGCTGTGAAAATTATTTCTGAGGCCTGGAAAAAGATTTTTTTATGAAAAGTAGCAGTGTTTATATCAATGTTGAATTATTTATGAGTCAGCCACATAAATTCCAAATTTTAACTGAGAACAAGCCAACAATTTTGGTGCCTGTGCTTATTTGCTTAAAATTATTATTTCATGAAATACATTCAGGCTATGAAGTCAGTAGAAAGTCACTCCAGTTCCATCATAATGTACAGAAATTCGTTTTTGACTGAAACCTTTAACCATCTGCTTTGTAATAGCATTTTCCTTCACCTGAGAACTATCTCCTTTAAAGGACTCATGATATTTTTCTAACATATCCTTAAGAGGATAGTGTTGATCAAGGCATTGCTGAATTTTCTGATAGTTATTACTAGTTGACATTAACTTATGAATTGTTTTTATCTGCTTCCTACCTGTAAGACCTTCTCCAGAAAGCTACCAAATACCTTTGGTAGAGTAGAAACAGAAGAGCACGAACTGTGCACAGGGAGAACTGCCTATAGGATTGTTTCACAGGTCAACTGGGAGTCACTGCTTGCATAATGACTGGCAAAAAAATGCAAGTAAAACAACTCCTTGCTGTTCTTTGTACAATTTTTAGTGGAAAGCATTGGCATGTATCACAATCTGAATAGCTACTAGAAAGTAAGCAAGTTGGCTTATCATAGTAGTACCACAATAATTTTATCAAAAGCTATGCATTTAATTATGCCTTCATAAAAGTTGACTCAGCTTTCAAGAGCAGTATTAACAGTTACTACATTTTCACCATTTGTTTACATGTACTTGGAATTAGTAACGCAAGAAGAAAAAAAAAACACCACAGAAAACAAAACCAAACAAAAAGTAGATGAAGACATGTCTGCTGTTTGGTTAAAGTTTAGGGTAAATGAGCATGAGGACCTGAACTCAGCTCCCCAAAACTCTTGCAAAGTCCAAGTGAGAGTTGAACTTCTGTAACCTGGCAAGCAGACCAGAGACAGATGAATGCCTAACATTTGGTAGACAATATGCGAGGTAAATATCAAGAGTGTTGTTCCATGAGCAATTGTACCTCCAAAATATGAGAGAACGTTAGAGGGAAAACCTGGTGTCAACCTCTGCATTCTATGTTATTCAATGGCACATTCTCCTACATCTATCTATCTATCTATCTATCTATCTATCTATCTATCTATCTATCCACCTATTTATCATCTATGTACCAAACCATCTTCAATCTCCAACCACTATATTTTATCTTTTTAATTGTTCATTATTAACTAAGATGCATCAACAAGTATCCCACAAACTAGCATCAGGTGTTAATATTAAAATACTGCAAAGAACTTTCCCTGAGTACCTATTAAGTGTCACTATATGGCCACTATATACTATGTATGCATGTATATGTATGTATGTATGTATGTATGTATGTATGTATGCATATATGTATCTATCTCTCTATTACTTATTAAGTGTCACTATATAAAGATGATACTTATCAGTTATCTATCTAATTTAATTGTTTGAACCCGTAAGAACTTAGGGTATTGCTGTGGATTATCCTCCTTCTTTTTACACTACTGTGCCCTGTAAGAAATAAACATTTATTAGATATGATAATTTGTTTCTCACCAGTCTTGGTGAGTCTATATTGATGTGAGTAGGCTGCATAGATATTTCAAAGAAACAAAATTGCAAGGTGTATTTGTGTGGGATTCAAAGCCAAATTATCCTGCTTATAAAGTACAACCTCATGAGCTCATTACTTGGAAAAACTTAGGGGACAGATGACTCAATCTCTTTCACCATAGGACATAAGCCATTATATTCGATGAAAGAATCATTAAAGTGTAGATATTAAAAGAAACAGTGTGGTTAATTAATTGTTCACATATATCCTACAGATCCCATTTAATTCTTCCTAGAATAATCCATTATGTATGGATAGATAAAATTAATGTGTGAGCTGAAATAAGGTATTAATCCTTGCCCCCAATTCTGGGGTTATAGTCAGTGTGAGGTTGTGTTCCTGTGTAGGAGGAAAAGGTTTTCAGTGCTGCTAAATGCTACCAAGAATGCTATAATTTAAGGGTGTGACGGTTATCCTTCTCTGACTATCTCATCCCAGTACCTATGATTGCGACGCCTCTCCTTTTGTGATTCATCGGGTCCATTTATATTCCCTCTGCAGCAGAGCTTTCTACTAACTTTTATTTAAGTCTAGAATAAAATCTTATTTTGTAAGAACCAGATCGTCATTTATTGGGGTGGGGTATAGATTTTATTAGATTCAAGTATAAGGCATAACAACTCCAAAAATGAAAGTTGCATGACAATTCTCTAATGATCCTTGAAGAAACTTGAGAGCCACAAAGGAAATGTTAATAATAAAAGAATTGGTAGAAAATATCAATAGAAGTACCCGAGGACTGGATAGTGAATTTTTGTAGCCATGTTGCGAAAAGTTAGCCAATTTAATTACCAATTAATGTAATTTAAGTTTCAAACTTTGTATAGTTTCAGAAGTTTGATATTTAAAAACTACAAGTCCAGTAGTCATTGGTTTTAGTTGCTCATTATTTAATATGATGCATCTACAAGTACCTTCCAAACTAGCCTAGGATTAGGTGTTGACATTAAATTTAAAGCAAAGGGCTCAAAGGAGCACTCATTACATGCCACTATTATGCTAGTTGGAATCCAATAACAATAGATAATTAAGTTCTGAACTCTTCAACGATATTAGGTCTCAGTCAAAGAGAGATATAAATCAGTTCAAATTACTGCTGTTATGTAAAAGGAAGCATAGTTGTATGCTATTAGCCACAGAAAGAAGACAAACATGTGTTGCTAAGTTAGAGGGCACTCTTTGGTTTCTGTTGTGTTCTTGATCTTATGTATTTTTATTGGGGCAAGATGAAATCTCAAAGTAATTTAACTTTGTATTTTTATAATTGCTAATGATGTTGACCTCTTTGAAAGATGTTTTATATCTATTTTTTATTTCTTCTTTTGAGTACTCTCTGAAAAGATCAATGTTCCATTTGTAAATGCCTTATTTGTTCTCTTGGCCCTCTGATTCTTGAGTTATTAATGTATTCTTGTATTAATCTTATATCTGATGTGTTGCTTGACAATATTCTCACCCCCATTATGAGCTTCTTCTTCACCAGATTAATTGATTCATTTTCTTTACAGAAGAATTTTAGTTTTGTAAGGCCATTTATTATTGCTGGCCTCAATTCCTGTAAAAAAAAATAGAGTTTTATTCAGGAAGTCATTTCCTACATCTCTATTTTGTAGGGTGCCACTTATGCTTTTCTTTAGCAGTTTTATGGGGGTAAGAAATCCCTCCTTCACTGCTAGAAGGATTACAGACTAGCACAGTGAGTGTAGGCAGTTTTTAAAAAGCTGAAAAAATAACTACCATATGATCCAGCTAGACCACACCTTAAGTTCACATCATGACAAGAACTTGTCATGCCCCACCACAGATACTAATTCAGCCATGTTCAATGCTATTTTATTCATATTAGCTGGAGAAAGGAAGCAACCCATTTATCTCTCCTTCCACTGATGAGTTAAGCGGATAATAAACAGTGTGGTTCTTATACACTGTGGAATTTTATTTGGCTGTAAGAAAATAGGAAGCAGGAATTTCACAAGAAAACGGATGTAAAGAGAAGGAGATACTGAATGACCCAGACCCAGCAAGACAAACGCCTCATGCTCCCTCTCATCTGAGGTTCTTAGCTCCAAACAGTTAGGACAGGAAAATCAAAGAGAGACAACGCAGGAAGGGGAAAAGAACTCCAGAGAGGGATATAGTAGAAAAAGTGGGAAGAAGCCTTGAAGATTCTTTAGAAAATAAGTTCTATGGAGGAAAAAAAAGACTGGGAGCAAGTCATCAAAGTCCATAGGTGAAATTAAAATTACAAATTTAGAATCCAACAATACAATCTATTGCAAACATTTTAAAGATTCTTCTTTAATTCCCTTTTACCATAAGGTAAAGGATCCCTAACTTTTGCTTGCTAATATGCTGATTTTAAGACCCCGCTGGAAATTTTCTGAAAGGTTTGCTGAATCTGGGGTATTGAGCATCTCGTTGGGAACCTGAAGCAGACTTAAATGCTCCCCAGAGTTTCCATCATCTCTACACTGGATTGACAAAGTACACGTGTTTACTTATGCTTTTCAAGGAAACTTTCTAGAACTATTCACAGCTCACTTAAAAACACTAATTTTTTGAGACCATAATATAATTTCATCATCTTCCCTTTCCCTACCCAGACCTTCCCAAGTATGGAGCAGCACTGAGCCCAGATGTTGAGCTTTCACTTGCAAAAAACTAAATCTAGAGCCAAACCGTTGGAGTCTGTAAAATTCATTATGCTGAATTTGTAATGTGCTGACCAAATTGACCTGATCTGCACCTCGTTATTTTTCCCCATAAAATGGAAAAAATGATAAAGGCACTGTAGACTTTTTCTAAAATTGAATACTATGGACATGTTTTTGAGTAATTCCCTATAATGATCACCCCCAAACCAAATACTTATCATATAATTTTTGTGGGGAAAAAGAGGAACCCATGGTACATTCAGCCGCTAGGGGTCAGCAGATACTGCCAATGTTGGGCTCAACTGTCCTGGTGAGAGTCAGAAGATCCAGATCTCTGGGTGGGTATTAATGCCATCTTTCCTTCCTCTCTCAGGTAAACATAGGACCATCCAGGATTTTGAAGACTTTGGACTCTTTGTCTTTTAGGATAGGAATAGAAGATGAGGAGAGATGGAAAAGATGCTGTCTATAGTGAGATGCAATTTGATGGGTAGGAAGCAGCAACAGAAGAAACAGCAATATTAGCTGAGCCTTTTTCCACTAGTGAATCCATAGCGATTTGGGATCTTTCTCTAACCCCGAAGATTACAACATACGGTGCCTAGAGTAGAAAAATAAGCCTCTCCAAAGAATGCCAAGGTACAGGTTTGAGAAATCTCCAACTAGAAACTTTGATGGATCTCACAAATCTATGTCTAATAGGCCCCTTTGCCCCTCAGTGATTTTGATTGCAAATTCTTTGAAATCACTCTTTCCTATAGTTTGTCAGCATGACAGTCATGTGGGGGAGCAGAAATGACAGCATCCTGTACAGTTAATTTTCTCTGCATTAGCTTTTGGTTCCTAGACCATTCTTTGTTATTCATTGCATATTTGTTTCCAGAACTAATCCTCTTCCAGCTCAGTAGAAAGCACACTGGCCCTAGTGGGTACAGTAACAAAGCACTAAATGAAGCATGATTATCTCGCTCTCCAGGGTTTGAGGTGCTTAGCAAGGTCAAGATACCGTAGGAAGTTATGACCTTAGAATAGCATAAGCTTGACTTACAGAAGCTACACAAAAAGCTTTCCTTGAGAGACAGAAAATTCACATCGCCTTGGATACTACACTGACTCATAGCGGTCTCTGTGCCTCATGATTTGGGTGTTAAGCACACTAGGAGTCCCTGTTTCTCTTCTGCGTAATTCTGGTCCATCACTTTAAACCACACTTCGTCCAATAAGTATCTTGAGAATCATGTTCATTTACACAGTGATCTAATCTCTGTGCTCACAGGATGGCCTAAAAGCATTCCTAACAGATGTGAGCTATTTCTATATTTAGAAATGGATCAAGAGGAGAATTTATCAACCTCATCAGTAGCTGCAACAAGGGAAACAATGCATTAAGTAACCTTGTCTCTAACGAGGGTGGGCAGAGGGTAGGAGTATCTATCAAGAGGGAGTCTGTTGTACACCTTCTAAGTGTTTTAGCTTGAAATAGCATGGACAACAGTGTTTCATATCTTCACATCACTTATTTGAACCATATAATTTAACTATTGTTTCTATTTTCCCCAGCATTTTCGTATATGTATATATATATATATATATATATATATATATATATATATATATATACTTTAATAAGTTTTCATTGGGTAATTAAGTGGTGGATAATCTTCCATGTCCACTTGACTATATTTGGATTAACCTATGAGGCACATTTCTGGGCACAACTGTGGATGTTAAAAGCCACCCTGATGAGGATGTCGCCCTCCCACAGGCTCTGATCCCAGAGTGATTAAAAAGAAAGAAGTTAGCTGCTGAAGAAGATAATTCTGGACTGCAGACGTAGTGTGGTCAGGGACTTTGTGCCTTCTTGACATGCCTTCCCTCCGAGATGGACTGCTTCCTTTTTTGAAGCATATACCAAAATAGATGCTTCTATCCTAAAGTTGTTCCTGTCAGATATTTGACACATAAGGAGAAATGTACCACTACACCGCGGGGAACACATATTCCTTCATCTATCATACCTCTCACACCTTTTCATGAGTTACCATTCTTAGTGTAGAAAGAAACATATAGGTTTTGGAGTAGAGAGATGGCTCAGTGGATATTTCTTTCAGAGAACCAAGGTTCAGTTCCCAGCATACACATGGGAGTTCACAACTGTAACAAATATCTAAAAGCCCAGTGCCCTCTTACAGCCTCTTTATGTTCATGGTTTCAACAATATATATTTTTCAGGTAAAACACTTCTACACATGAAATAACATTAAATATTATTTTGAAAAGAAATTCCCAAGACAATTATACATTTAAAATGTTTCAGGCCTTCATTTTATTTGTGAAGACCCATGTTTCAGATAAAAGAAATAATACAATATATAAGGACAGAGAAAAAGGAGAGAGGTGATTGGAGAAGGGATGGAGAGAAGAAGGTTTATGGGACATATGGGGAGGGGGGATCCGGGAAAGACGAAATCATTTGGAATGTAAACAAAGAATATAGAAAATAAAAAGAAAAAAAAGAAAAAAAAGAAATAATACATGTATGAGAATTTCCTTTGCTAGTATAAATTTTGTGAGCTGCAGAGGAGAACCTGAAATGGTAAAGAAAAAATATAAAACCATTCTTATTTGAAGAAAGGATGGCAAAGGTAATATTAATTTGAAGTCAGCATGGATTTTAGCTGGAGAACATCATACTAAGTGAGGTAACCCAATCTCAAAAGATCAATCATGGTATGCACTCACTGATAAGTGGATATTAGCCTAGAAACGTTGAATACCCCGGACATAACCCACAAATTAAATGATGTCCAAAAAGAATGGAGGAGTGGGCCCTGGTTCTGGAAAGACTCAGTGCAAGAGTATAGGGGAATTCCAGACCAGGAAAGTGGGAAGGGGTGGATGGAAGAATAGGGGGATGGAAGAGGGCTTATGGGACTTGCGGGGAGTGGGGACCCAGAAAAGGGGAAATCATTTGCAATGTAAATAAAAAATATATCAATAAAAAATAAATATTCTTTCAAAATTAGTAAAACTCATATGTAGTAAATAAAACAGTGTATCTTTTCTCAATTCAAGAGGAAGTAAATTTTATGTTTTTATTACAACTTAACAAAAGTTCATATACCTGGTGAGCATTGTAAGTCACTTACATAAGATTTTAGAAAAAGTACTCCTCATAAAGGTTTACATTTCTTTATGAGAAATGTGTATTCCTGTTGGAAGAAGACATTTATTGGAGTCTGTTTTCTTGGAGTTATCTATTCTATTCCCCATCGGGTTCTTGTACCTCCTGCAAAATAAGGTCATTGCTATGTCTAAAGAAAGCAATGTAGCAATTCTTTAGCAACCACTGAATATTCAGTCCCTGGTTATTTGATGACCCCATAATGTCATGTGTCACAAAAGTCATTTGAGAGGAAAGCTTCCTTATCCTTAATCTCCATGTGTTCAGTACCTGGAGGAAAGGAGTGGTTGGCATGTACTGAATATTCAACAAATATTAGATGAACTATTGACTGTGCGCATGAACAGAAGGCTCTGAGTGACACACCTTGTTAGCATTTTTTAGAGTAGATGAACAGAAGGAGAATTAAAAATGCTTTTAAAATTAAACTTTTATAGCTTAGCTTATGAAGAATTATATGACTTTTTCACATGTATTTTCTAGCATCTTCTAAAAGGTGAAGGATAACGACAATGAAATAAATGAGACACTATCCCTGTCTGTGTGTTAAGATAAGTTTATGAACTCTACACCAAGAAGAATCTTGGCACAATGCTCTTAGCAGGTAGAAATTCATTTTCAGATTTCCTCCATTCACTTTAATGAATTCAACTTAACTTCTCCAGTACCCGGGACAACTGTGAACACATGGAAAGTGCCTATTAACTATTGATCAAAGACTGTATGAGAAGGTACACTCTGGTACACTGAGTTGTCGAGTCATGTAATGAGCTTCTTCTCACTTAGAGTGGCCTTAGTGAACCTCTTTTAGTCGACAGAAGATGTGTCTAATACTGAAGCAAATATATGCAGAAAATGTTTATGTACTTAAAGATGTTTTAAAAAGAATAGCCTTTTTTTCTATTAGCTATTACCATCCATTTCTTTTTCAAAGCTCTTATCTTTTGAAAACAGAAAATCAGGGATATTATTAGAGTCATTCTACATGAACAGAAAAGAAAATTATGAGGTTTTATTATACTGTGAATACTCTTTAAATGAGGTCTTTCCATTTGGGAAGTACCAGTGTAAGGCTGCTTTTCTAACTCTGCGAATGTGTTTGCTCTACTGGGAAAGTGCTTCTCTCCCCACATTTTGTTCTCCCTCAAACTGATAGGAAGATTCCACAAGCATAAAAGCAAATTGGTCTTACTTTCCAGGAGGCAGTTATGAAGGCATGTTTTATCCTGAGATGGCTCCCTGGAGACCTTGAAGAGATGCACGAATACGCAAAGCCAGAGCCTCCTGTGGTTGACTACAAAACGCTTGGTTGCAAAACCATTTCCTTTCCTTTCCTTAACATAGGAGGGTATGAAGAAAAGCCAAGCACCATTTAGAAAATTTGCAGATCTATCAGTTACTGTGATTTCTGACCAACGGAATAATAATTCTGTCCTTTTCCTTTGGTCACTTCAAACAAATGTCTCAATTGACAGCAAAATATAAAAGGGTCGATGGGCAGCTCTACCCATTTTTGGTTCTGATTGTCTGGCTAAGAGATAACAATAACTCTTCAGTTCAAGACAGGCAGTTGAATTTCATGCTAATGCATATTTTCCCATGAGTAAAAGAGGAATCACATATCATTTTCCTGTATGTCTCATTCAACTGTCTTGAAAATGCACTTTGTTTTAAAAATTGTCTCCAGCTTTAAATACAACCCCAAGGCAGCACAGCCAACAGACCAGTAAGTAAGTGGGGGATGGAGTGGCAGAAGGTGCATGCTCAGCAAACTGAAATACTTCTCCATTGGAAACACCTAACTCTAGCTACCTGGAATACTGGCTTTGTATTTAGTGGGGATTGCTAAATTATACATGCTTTGATGTATCCCTTTCAACTACCTTTCATCTTTATATCCCTTACAGCAGTCATTTTTGATATGGCTATTTCTATTTCGTTTTATGAATACTACCTTTTAAAAGAAAACCTGACAGTACAATGAGTGATGTCACACTTATAATATCTGAAGCCTTGGGGGTGGGGTGGGAAATCTCTTTGAAATAAAGCTTTTCCCCCAGAACAGCATCCTAAGAAGATGAAATTTCCAGTACTTCAGGAGGCACTTGTTCAGGCGACTCCCATTAATGTTAATGGGACCTAATCGGTGAGAGAATAAACACCTTACCACACATTTCATTTAAAACTCAGCATGATCTGAACAACAGCCATTTTACTCAGTTAGCAGGATGGATGCTTTTCGAGTAAAGGGAAAACCTGCTGTTGAGTTCACAATTCCTCTAGGTAAAAAGGAAAGAAATTATTTTAAATGTTATTTGTATCCATAACCCACTACTGTGCTCCAGGTATAATTTGCAGCAACATGTCAGTTAAGTAATAACAGATGAAACCCTAACCCTGTTAATCAACACACACCCTGGAAGTTCAGATGCTGACGGCTTGGCAGGAATGCACTATTATGCTTGGAGAACATTCAGCTCTTCTTCACCTCTCTTCTGCATCAGACAGCTTCCTGTTGCTCAAATCTTCTATACATATCACCCGTATTCACAAAAGGAAATGGCTAACTCGTGTACGGGTTCGTGACTGATATATTGAGTACAAAACGATGTCTTATTAAACCTGTTCCTAGCATGGAGGCCCCGTTTCAATTGGAATGCTTGGTAATGTCCAGCCCTGCTAAATGATCACTTGATTTGAATGGGACTTCTGAATCTTCATCCCATGTACTGATATATAATTTCATCTTCTGCTTCAAAAAGATTGAAGTCTGTTCCTCAGCTTGATCACATCTTAATGGATGTGGGGTCAGGTTTACTCATATAAATCTGGTTAGGTTTCATCTTTTATGACAGGAAGCATTTTTTAAATCTGAAGTCTAGTAAAAGGATTATACATTTAACTTAGACTACTTAACAGAAATGTCCATTGAAGTACAGTATTGTTACAGGTCATGAGCTGGGAATTTCTCTTGGTAGTTCTTCTGATGTCATCCTCCCCGTTTCTTCCTGTGATGCTCTTCCTCTGCTTATTTACTTCTTTGATCCAGGCCTTCCAAATCTTCATGGGCAACATAGCAATGTAGATTGGCCACTAGTGACAACATTATTCTTCTCCAAGAGAAGCAAGTTCTTCTCCAAGTTCTCTGTATTAAACTTTAAACAACTGGTTGACCATAGTGAAGACTTCTGAGGGAAGGCCACCGGAGCCACCACTCTTTCATCTCATATGACAAGATTAATCAAACATGTAGTACTAGGTTGCATCTCAGGATTTTCCTCTCACTGAAAGATTTGTTGAAGAAAGACATCCCTAGCTTTATCCAGAAGGAGTCTGTTGTTTTGAGGGGTTTGGAGCAGATCAGAAAAGTGAAGGGAATCTGAATCTGGAGCCAACTCTGAAGATGAGGGTGCAGCATTTACATTTTCTTAAGTATCATTGTCTTTAAATTGACACCACCTTTGAAATGATGGAATACATTGCTTCCCTCCCTACAAGAACATGGAATAGACAGAGAGGCATTTGGATAGTACATTTTATTGCTAACCTGCTCAGAAATATGATTCCCCCTTCTTCTGCTCCTCCTGTTCCTTCTACTCATTCTCCTCCTCCTCCAATCCAACACTGAAGTTTAGCTCTTACTTTTTTTTTTGTTTTGTTTTTGTTTTCTTTTTTCTTATCCAAATCCAACAAACTCTGAGCAAATAAGAGTAAGGGTACTTTATTGCCTTTCACATTTCCTCAAATTTCTCCTACTCCACCTGAATTAGGTTTTGATTACTTAAAGAACACATGTTCTCCAGGAAATTTCACCATATACTTTTTTCAGGCAAAGTACTTGATTCCTGATAAGGATTTTTTCTTATAACTCATTAAAGGTCATGATTCAAGATCACTTTTTTGGTACTGGAATGTGGAAACTGAGTCTCCAGGTGTCAAAGTGTACCACTGACTGACACACAGTATGCCTGTGACAATCTAAGCCTAGAGCTAGGAAATGTTATTGCTGTGCATGTTGGCACATGCTTGTAAGTACATCCCTCACGAGGGGAGGCAGAGAGCAGGCCAAGGCGAGCTGCAGCTACATAGTGGGACACTGCTCATTTCTCTCTCTCCTAGAAGAGAAAGTATCTAGAAATCTTGATTGCATGTAAAAGTGAAGAAAACTGACTGCCTCACATTTTGCAAATGCTACTCAGGTTAGTTATTATCAAAGCATCTGTCACATATTAACATTTTATGTCACTGACAGCACAAAGATCATATAGAGAAGACTTGGCCAACTTTGCACTTATTATTAAACTCAGATGAATAGCCCAAGTTTCAGTTGCCTTGCATTATTTTGAGTAAAATACTTAAAATCCAGGACAGGTCCATAATTTATCCATGTCTCAGGCCAATCTTTAAATATGATAGACTCTTTAGCTGCAACAATAGATTTAAAGCTTCTAGGAGACTCCAGCAAATATATTCCCACATCCCTCCTTATCGTTTTGTTAGGGCAATAGAAGTGAGAAAATTCTTTTGCAGTAAAGACAAAGAAAAAATCCCAGAGACAGGATGATCCCAGGAAACCATCCTCTCACAGAAGTAAAACCAGAAGCAGAGCTACCCATCGCTTGCACAGTGTGTGGGATTAGTCCACTTACTCTTCACTGAGCTCTGCTTGAAGCTGATGGTGTATGCCCAATAGATTTTGGTCAAGAAATTCCAAGACTGACCCCATTTGATTCATTCAAAATCAGCCTCTCCATCTTTGGTGAATTAAGACTCATGTGAACTTAACATAAGGGAGAAAGAAATGTAATCATAGAGCAATCAAGTGGCCTTCTTGAAACTAAATTTAAATTTCACTTTGGTTTTTATTGTCTTGATACTTGCACCATGACTTATGTTTGTAACCGAGCACTTGCCATGCAATAATGCAAACATCATTTTATTCCTAATTATTATAATACAATCCAGAAATCACGAGGTTGGTGAAATAGGGCATAAGCATGGAAAAATAAATTGTGCTAACGCCGTTGAACAGACCCCTCTCTCAAGAAAGAAGAGCATTGCATCCACATTCTTTCTGAACACCTCTTCATTCTCACACACAAGGCTGCCATGTCTTTAGGGCTAGAACTTTGCTCTATCTGCACCTTGTTCCTAAAGTTTATTGTAGTATATGTATACTACTTCACATTATAAGTGGTTATATTTAGATCAGCAAGTTTGATTTTTAAACCCAGAAAAATCATTTTTTTTATGATTCCTTGAGAGGGAGATCTAAAATGCAGATGGTATCCATGGAATATTGATTTGTTAAAAGCAGTAGGCATAGTGGGGATCAAGGACCTCCACAAAAACCAGATACACTGAAAATAACAAGAAAAATTGGGGAAGAGCCTTGAACACATGGGCAGAGGGGAAATTTTCCTGAACAGAACACCAATGGCTTATGCTCTAAGATCAAGAATCCACAAATAAGAATTCTTGAAATTGTAAAGCTTCTGTAAGGGACAGGATACTGTCAATAGGGGGAAATGGCAACCAACCAGCTGGCTTTATATTACTTTGTAATAGCTAGAGCACATACTTTAACAAGTGCTCAAGCAATCTCTTATGTATCATGGACTCTCAGATCATCCCGAGGACTAGATTTATATCAGTGAAGCTGTGTCAGGAAGACACACAACTGTTTCAATATGTATTAATAACATCCTCTCCCAACTGCCCCTTTGTTGCACTGTGGGCATGGTGAATATGGATATTGGATGGCAGGCAACAAATGATTTTGAATATAATCTGTGGGCTTCTACTTTCTAAGAAAACATTGTTCCAAAATTTTTGAGATTGATATAATTAAATCCTGTTTCCCTTCCCTTTTTTTTCACCAAAACTCTCCAAGTACTTGCCCATATTTTTTTTCCCAAATCATGGCCTGTTTTCATAACTGTGTTGGCTTTCAGACCTTGGCCAAAGGGTTGAGGTACATACTTAACATACCAAAATGGAGCTGACCACCAGGTTCACCCAGCATCCCTCAGCCCATAACAAGCAGGCTTTGTTCTTAACCCTGAACTTTTCAACCCAGGGATTCTGCTTCCCCTGCCCCCAGAAGTTTCTCCTAATATAATCCAGACATTTTGGTCTCTCCTCTCCTTCTCTCCCCTTCTCTGCCTTGTCTCACTGTCTGTTAATGATCTTTCCCTCTTTCTCTTCCTCCTCCCCTGTCTTCCTCCCCATTGTGGCTTCCCTGTCCTTGTTCCTTGAGATAGGTAAATCCTAGAGGTGCTTCCCAACAATCCAGCAATGTACTAACAATAAACCCAAAATACTCTAATCTTGTTTTGGCCTGGCTCATTTTGCTGGCAGAAAATAATTTTCAACATATTGTGTGCATTATGGTCACTCTATATGAAGTTACATGCATGTACATGTTTTCAGGGCTGACGTTTTGGTATGGAATAACCAAGTGTGTGACCTCCTTGAAAAGACTCTCTCCTCCACTCTCATCATTCCTTAGATGCTGCTAGTTCTGTCTGGAGTTGAGCCTTCCTGTAAGCATTCTCTCTTCCTCATTAGCATGACTATTGATAATGTCTTTGTTCAGGTTATATCTAGGAAGCCATGTTGCTGATACTTCAAGGGCTTAGGTTCTCACATTTCTAGGAGAAACAATCTCACAGCAAACTTCCTGTTCCTCTGGCTTGTAAAATCTTTTGGCCTCTTCCACAATGATCATTGACCTTGTAGGTGCAGGAATTGTATATTCTTTTACATTTTACATAAAACTTTGCTACTGGCTCTTTGCTAAACCACAGAAGTCAGACTGTGAGGAAAAAGTAGGGGAAGAAAAATGGAGGCTTGCTCCACAAGAGAATAATGAAGAAACATAGGAGGATATAAAACTAACACGGAAGAGGACAGAGATGAAGTAGGCAGAGTAAGAGTGAGGAGAAATGAGCAAAGCCGTAAGGGCGATATTGACAGAGCAGAGAAAGGGGCTGGAGGGCAAAATGAGTTAGAGTTTTGCTTTGACATAGCTTTAGTTAGATTTTTCAGAAAAATTTCTGTGACAGTTAAAATAGAAACCACTTCCACTGGCACAGAAATCTCCTAGCCTACCTTCTGTGTGTGTGTGTGTGTGTTTGTGTATGTGTGTGTGTGTGTGTGTGTGTGTGTTTGTGTGTGTGTGTGTGTGTATGTGTGTGTGTGTGTCTTGTGTAAATAGAGTCAATTTATCTAGTTATCATGGAAAATTCTAGCCATTCTGGAATGTTATAAATTTCTTAGATTGCAGGCAAGCAATCATAGCAAGAAAGAAAGAAATAGTGGCCTTTTGCTGTATCCTCATGCATAGTACTGATGAGAGACATCATTTTAGTATTAGGCATGCCTTCCAAATCATGTGCTCATGCTTCCAAATTATGCTGAATGCTACCAGAAGAACCCTGGGAATGGTGAAATTTGTCTCTACTAGTATATATGCACAGACATTTAACGTTGAAGAATAAAAAGTAAAATATCATGAAGTTGACTGAATAAAACAGACATTAGTATTGGTTCTCACATCCTGGTATTGATACTGTTGTACCTTCTGAAGTTGGGAGTGTCCTTAGAGCAATTTCAACTTCTATTAATAGTCATGTATGTTAAATGCATTATAAATTTTGTATTCTTTGGGGGGGGATGAAAAGAATAAATTTTTTTAAACTGACATGTGATCTAGTCAACTGAACAGCATAATGGGTTATGATGGTTTCCCAAATCTAGTTACAAAATAATTTTAAAGCATACCTTAAAATTAAATTTCTCCATGTGTGATGAGTGCACGATAGAATGTCATAGCCCAGCCTCAGCCTGGAGATGAGTTCTGAGAGAAAGGGTGTCTGGTAGTGGCAAAACAAACAACTAAAATCAAATCATGGGTCCTAGCTGAAGGCCTATATTCAGTTCGAGATGGTTTTCCTGATTGGCTTCTCTCTTTCCTCTGCTTTAGACAACTTTTCAGATTGCTCTCTGTGTTCTGCTCTGCTCTAGATAGATTTCTTCGGCTATTTCAAAAACTCTCTGGATAGCTCATCTCTTGCAGATCGAAAGTGTAGTTTTTATTTCCATATTAATATAGTCGTTACCACAGGTTCACTGTTGATTATCCCATGAATCAGTATCCCATGATCTCTGCCCCTTGATTCTTGAAAGAGGCAATAAGCACAAAGACAGAAAATAAGATAACTGGATGCAACACTGTCCTGACATTACCATTACTACCACATATGGGCCTGGACCTAAACTCCCTCTGACCCAGGCTGACCTTGAACTCAGGAACCTACCCATCTTTGTAAGCATAAGCAAACAGGCAGACAGACAGACAGACAGACAAAAAACTCCTTAGTCTGATAGCATCTTGCCCTATGATCATCACTCCTTAATGCTTTATCTTTGTATCCTTAAAAGTACTAAGATCCTTAATATCTTTTGGGCAAGCTGGCACAAAGTGCAGCTGCATCTGTTCTTTTGGATCTGTGAAGCTCCTTACACAATGCAATACAATTCAATTGCATCCTTATATTTTATATGTTTGAGAAGTTAAATATTTTAAAAATCATGTTTTCAGGATTCTTTTCCACAGCCATAAGGGCTGTCCTGAAAAAACTCACAGCATCTACCATTTGGCTGAGACATAGACACATCCACATGAAGACTGAGCATATCTACTACATATGTGCCTGGAGGCCTAGGTTCAGCCCATTTATGCTCTTTGGTTGGTGGTCCATCTCTGAGAGCCCCCACAGATCTAGGTTAGTTGATTCTGTTGGTCTTTCTGTGGAGTTCCTGAGCACTCAGGGTGCTTAGTTGTCCTCAGAACTCTTCCATAAGACTACCAGAGCTCTGTCTAATGTTCTATGGGTCTCTACATCTGTTTCAATCAGCTGCTGGGTGGAGATTGTCATGCTCAGCTCCTGTCTACAAGCATAACAGAGTAATATAAACAGTGTCATGGAGTAGTGTGTGCCTATGGCTGGGTCTCAAGTTGGGTGAATTATTCGTTGGTCATTCCCTAAGTCTCCACTCTGTTTTCCTCCTGTAGACATTTCCTGTAAATGGGACAAATATTTTTAAATGAATTTCTCAGGACATTTCTGAATCTATTAATATATATATAGATAGATACATATAAGTGATTAATGATATAATTTTATATCTCTTTATCCAAACCTGTAAACTTGTTATACGATCTTCACCAACCTAGGTAAGAACCCACTCCTGCTCTCATGTCATCTGGTAGCTCTAGGCATGTGGCCAAAGGCAGTTGGAAAGTAAGTGGACTGTAGCTTACATTGGAGAGCAGCCAAATTAAAGACCTTAGGAACTTAGAAAAAGAAGATCCCTGGGCAAAGAAGTAAAACAAAAACAAAAACAAAAACAAAACAAATGAACAAAATCCTCTATACAACAGAATCTGGAATGTATATATCTTGCCTTGTCAGTTCTCTGGTCTTGACTTATTTCTATGGTAAAAGTATTTCTGACTCTTCCATTCTCTAATAAACCTTCTTTTTCAGTTTACCAGAATTTCTAGTTTGAGATGTAGCCATTTGCTTTCTCATATATTCATTTTGTGTGATGTGCCTGGAGGCCTAGGTAGGCACCTAGATTTGCTAGGCAAACTAGCACTCTTTTGCAGACCATCTCCACATCTCACTAAATGCTGAGCCTATGTAATAATGACATAAATTAACCCCCCTTTTTATAAGTAGCAATATCAAATATTTTGTTCTACTGGTGTGAAGTTGACAATGAAGGTATTAAGCCCGTATCACTGTAGGTCTAATTAGCATTGTAATTAGTAGTTTGGAGACATCTCTGGTAACCATCTGTGTTTAAATACCAGAAGTCTTCAGACTCATGAATCCTAAGTGGTCCATGAAAAGAGCTTCAATGTTCACCATCAGCTGGCTAATGTCACAATGTTGTCTAAATTACAATAGCACATGAAATTGAAAGGCTCACTCTGAAATTACCTAGGAATAGGACAGCAAAGCCATGGAAAGAACATTCAAATATGACTCTTTCAGACACTTGATATCTCCCATGTTGCTCATAACACTGAAACAAATGTTGACTCTATATACATTTAAGGCAAATTGCATTTCTTTAAAAATATTTATCATATAAGTAGTAGAACTCTTGTAGTAAATTGGCATATCTGTCATCTCAAAGTGTCCAGTGAGTTGGGTTGGTAGTTTCCAGTTACTAGAGCTGGTACTTGCAGCTACTATATTCTGAGCAGATACATATGATGAAAAGTCTAATGTATTACATAAAGACTATATATCCTTAAAATTTTACAAATATATTCTTTCTACTGAGGTTTTTGAAAGAAGAGTAGATTGTAGAGGCTTTTCCAATAAACATAGTAGATGACACCAAATCCATCTCAGAATCATGGTCACATCAGTCTTTTCATGTTTGATTTTCCTGTACTCACATTCCATGGGTTCAATGTGTGAGCAGAGGTAGAAGTTAGGAGATGTGAGGACACTCCTTTGGCCTCTGCTGTGAACCAGAGGAACCAGTTAGGGTAGTTCCATGACCCATGAGTACTGGAGAAAATAGGTAATTACCTTTCACAGTAGGAACATAGAAAGCGAAGGCATAGAAAATTCTTGAACCATTTATAACCATCATTTAAGAGAGCAACCGTGGGCTTACATGGAACTTCAATGTAATAGCACATTCCCAATGACCCCATAACCTCTACCCTTCCTTATCTCCTGAAGGTTGAACAAAATCACCTAGTAATGCCACTCTGGGCACTGATCTCTGATCATAGGGGAATCATGGAGCAATAAAATTATACCTAAACTACAAAAGTATCATTTATCTTAAATGTTCAGAGCAGGAAGAATTTCAGATTTTAGAGTTCTCAGGATTTTCATAATATTTGTGTATATATAATATGAATAGAACATAAGTTTAAAATAAAATTCATTCATGTTCATATGTAGCAAACACATTTCACCAGTACATGATTTCAGATCATATTTTCAGTATGAAATATTTTTTGTCTATAACAGCTCACCTCTACCTTAGGTGTTGAATTTTCAACCTGTGTGACCAGTGCACACTAAAACTTCTTCAAATTTTGTAGCAATTTTAATTTCAGATATTTACAAATTAGATCTGTTCACTTTCTACTAGAACCTTTCTACCCTAGAGAAAATTTAAAGGTTTTTCCTTACCTATATTATTTCTAAGAGCTGTCTATATAAATTTTGTTTGTAATACTTTTTCTATCTTGTGTGTATGATTTACTGTGAATATATTTATCTAAATATAATAGATAATTATATATGATATGCACTGATATATTAGTACCATTTTACACATAATTCTTATGTGTTCCAAAATGAGATGAATGAACTAGTTCAACTAAAAGACCACCTTCCTTTACAATTTCTAGCATAAAAATTAATAAGGCAAAAAATAGTGTTCTCTGTTTTACTAATAATTGTCTTGCCATTGTGCTTACAAACCATATCTCATAAAACACACATGCTCACACACACAAGGACACACATGAACATACACACAAATATACACATGAACATATTCACATAAACATATACAATCAAATTTACACACATGTATACACACACACGCACATTATCTAGCATCATAAAGAATACTGAAGGATCTTTATTGCATGTCACCTGTCACTATCTTCTATTCTATGCATGTACTACATTCATTTATCTATTCTCAGACTCAAAGGACATTGAAAACAACTTCAGAAGTTATCCAATTTGTCCAATATCAATACATTGATGTCAGAAGTTAAAGATATAATATGATTCAAAGTACTTGAAAACAAAGGCTGTGAAGACCTGTACATAAGAGTCTCTATTTCCAGTACCAGCTTTTCATTAGACACATGTCTTGAGGTAGATGTTTTTTTCTCTGCCTTAGTTTCTTTTACAAGATGAAGAATTTGTAGAATTTCAGCCCTACAATAAATTTTATAATAACTAAATGTCACATCTTCATTTAATGCTGAATAAATAGCTATTTATCAACTCCACAGGAGAGAGCCCATCAATAGCTAGCATTTTAAATTATTTCAATAGAAACCAGAAACTGTAGAACAGGAGACAGGAAGATAATGTTAAAGCCCTCATTCCTAATATTGTGGATGCAAGCTTACATTTTTAAATCATGTATGTCAGATAAGAAATAAAAAATCCATTCTCTATGCCTTTAATATATATGTATATTTATGCAATATATTTATATAGTTATTTGTCACATCTATCATCTATCAATCATCTAACTATATCAATAAGTGTGTATGTATATACACATATATATGTATATAGATATTTGTCAAATCTATTTATTTCTATATCTAATGTGTGTGTCTCTCTCTGTGTGTGTGTGTGTGTGTGTGTGTAGTTATTTGTCAGAGGAACTATTGCACCATCAGTAAGTGGATGGAGAACCAACCAACCAACAAAGGATGGAGAACAACCAATCAATCTCCAGATTATTATAAAAGATAGTGGTACATTATAGACATTCACCCTACTTTTCATTTTATTTAGTGAGGCATACAATTCCATTGTGTTGTGCCAGACAAAATTCTTTAAAACTAGTCTTTAATTTTTTAAAATGTCTTTAAAAGTGGATATTATTAATCATAAAATACAGATAATTTCCTATAGTCCACAGACCCAAAGAAGCTACACAAGAAGGAAGGCACAAGCAAGGATGCTTGAATCTCATATACAAGGGGGAATAAAATAGTCATAAAAGGAGGTAGGATCCTCAGAGGGAGAGGATGGGAAGGGTGATGGGGTCGTTCACAATCAGAACCAGAATGTAAGGACAGGAGAGTTAGCTAGATATCCATGAATATGAATACGAATCTGCAACTGACTGTGGTGACTGTGGTGAGGAGGTGGGGGCATCTCCAGAATAAGACAGAGAACTGGAATAAGAGAGGTGCTCAAGAATCAATGGGGGTGACCTTAGTTGTGACTTACAACATTGAGGATATGGAATCTGAAGAGCCTACCTCCAATAGCCAGGCATGAATCCCAGTTTAGTGATAGAGACATCAACCCACCCACAAAACCTTCAAACAAAATTTATCCTGTGTACAAAAAAATGCAGGCATGGGGAATGGAGCAGAGACAGGGGGAACGACCAACCAATAACCACTCAAATTGAGACCCACTGCATGATCAAGCACCAATCCCTACCACTATTAATGATACTCTGTTTCGCTCACATACAGGAGCATGTTGTCCTCTGAGAAGCTCCACCCAACAGCTGACCCAGAAAGGTACAGACACTCATAGCCCAATAGTGAATGGAGCTTGGGGACTCCTGGACGAACAGGAAGAAGGATTGAAGGTCCAGAAGGGGATAGGACCTCCCTAGAAAGACCAACAGAGTCAATTAACATGGACCATAGGGGCTCCCAGAGTCTGAACCACCAACCAAAGAACATACATGGACTGGACCTAGGCATCCCCACATGTATGTAGCAGATGGGCAGTTTGGTCTTCATATGGGTACCAAAATTTTGGGCTATCCCAAAAGGTGTTGCCTGTATGTAGGATATGTTCTTCATCTGGGATGCCTTCTCTGGCCTCAGGGGGGAGGAAGCACCTAGTCTTACTGAGAGTTGAAGTGCCAGGCTAGGGGAGACCCAGAGTGGCCTCTACCTACTCAGAGAAGTGGAAGGGGAATGGGGAAGAATTGTGGGAGTGGTAACCAGGAGGGCACACTGAGAGGTGTGAAAAGTGAATAAGTAAAAATAAAGTAAATTAAAAATAGTACTTAAAACAAATAAAAATTATTTAGTCATTCCAGTTGATATGGCTGGCATATGAAGTTACTATAAACACTAACTCATGTTTTATGGAGGGTGCTAGATTTTTAAATATAAGTGTCATTTTAGTTTAGAATAGGTTTAAATTTACAGAAAAGGTATAACAGAGCGCTTTGCTTCTGTCACCACTGCATCAGTATGCAGGCTCACCAGCTAAGAAACCTTTCTGGGCAGGTTGCAATGAAAGTTCACATAGTCCTTGATGTGATCTCTCTCTGTTTCAGTGTTGCATTGAGAATGCGTCATTACATCCACCTTAGGCTCCTATATGTGTAGTTTCCTAGTTTTTCCTAGTTTAAAATGTGGGGAGTGTCCCTTGACTTGGCATTGTCTACTCTTATGCATGTAATTAGACCTGGAGAGTATCAGTGAAGGAAGAACTATCAAAGAGGCAAACTGTCATTTTGTAATGGTGTGCCTTTCCTGCAAATAGCATTGATTATATGGCAACATGATGTTTCCCGGATTCTTCCCGGAACATTATGACCTGTGCTTTCCACTTTCAACTCTGAGCAAAGTCATCAAGCACAACACACACTCTGGGTTGTCAATGAAGCATCAGTGTCCTGAATGAGAAATTTCCACACACATTTCTCTGACTTCCTTTCCATCGTAGATTTATCTAAGTGACATTTCTAGAACTCATTTTCTAGAGTACAAGGGTGTATTTTTAATAGGGTTCTTACCATTTCCCAAATCCTTTGAGCTATGAATCAAGGACTTAAAGGATCACCATTTAGCTTTCTTTAAAGTGACAAAAGACAACAAAGAAAATCTTGTGTAAACATTTGCATTCCAAAATAGAATACCAAGAACAGATTTGGATAGCAGAGACGTTGATTCATTAAATAATGTCAACTATGTAAATTTACCATAAAACCAACATATTTCATAGGCATCTCATATTATCTAAACATGTAGCTTTATTTTAATTATCTCTAAACATTGAGAGTAGATTTATGTTATTTTATGGAGATCATGATAGATAAGAGTCATAGCTAAAATTGTTTTAAAATTCTTTGCAAGTTGCCCTCCATGCAGAGTGTAGGATACTGGTTTTGGTTCTGCATTCATTTCCCTCAAATAGAAGGCATTTATGTTTAATGCCACATGAATGGCCCAGAATGTACTCCAAGAGACAAGGAAAAATAATCTACAAAGGTTAGGATATTGTTAAAGGAATCATGAAGAAAATAAAATACAACCTGGATTTTAATGGTCCTTACAGTTTGGTCAAAAAGGGGAGGTACAGAGTGTGTAATCGTTGGGAAACAGACTTTTAAGTTAAGACAATTTTCAGGTACAAACAAATAAATAACAAATTCCTGGAAAACTATAAAGTAGGGCAGATTTTCTAGGCCACTGATTTACATGTAAAATGATTTGTAAATGCATAATGAGTGAAGGTTTCACTGCTAAGCTTTGATTAATTTCAAAATACTACTCATTTATGCTGAGTTTTTCAATAATGAAATGGAAGAACTTTAAAGAAAGATTATATTTATTTAATCTTTGTAAATTAAATATTAATGTCAACTAATACTGGTGTTACAATATAGAAAACTATTGATAAGAAGATAAAGTAAAATCATCAGTAGACCATTACGGAATCATAACAAATATTTGGATTAAATCTTTGTAGGTGACTGCCTTTACACATCAAATTTTTTGACATATTTAGACATTATAATTATGCATTACCTAACCCTTTATCTATTTTATTTTGAAAGAATACTTTCTTCTGTCATGATAAATAATCATGACCATTACTATTACTGATTATTTCACAACTAATTTATTTTAGCTCATGCAAATGAATATTGTTTTGATCATTTTCTCACAGAAATTACATTTCATGAATTCATTTCTTCATTTTCTTTTCATCATATTTTCTTGTCTTCTTCTTGTTGTCACCCTACCTTCTATGATGATGTAATAAGCTTGTTTTGGTTTGGTAGTCACTTCAAAGGAATACTTGATACTTTTACTTTAGCTTGAACACACCACATTTTTGTCCTTCTGACTTGATTCTGTTCTTCAAAGTGTGTGTTTCAAACTGACTTTATGCAATATAGATATTTATTTAAAAAAGCATCTAAGGGCTGGAAATGTAATGGGTCGATATTTTCTTTTTTTTAATATTTTTATTTTCTATATTCTTTGTTTACATTCCAAATGATTTCCCCTTTCCCAGATCCCCCCACTGTATTTTCTGTATAATACAGAAGAACATAGGTTTGACACACAAACCTGACACACCTGTGAACCAAGCCACCACACACCATAGCATTTTACAACCATTTAGACATTTTAATACTTTTTCATCAAATTTTATTCTTATAAATTTCTTCTCTTGTAATTACTTTGAAGCTTGTTTTTGCTTTTACAGAAGATAGCTTCTTTTCTCATACAATAAGTCCCACTCATGCCCACTCCTCCCAGCTCTTCCCTGTCCCTTCAGGATTTATTTTTTCTATCTTTCATTGGAAAAAATGTTCTATGATATAATAACCAAACATGTCAAAATAAGATGTAATAGCTATAATAGTTAAGTTGGACAAGGGGTTTTTAATGGTAGTTTTGATAATCCTAATACATCTAAAATAAAATGTAAACCTTATAAAATGTTTCATTCTATTTTCTGCATATGAATTTTTGCCTGCCTGCATATATGTCTCATGCATTTTGGGTATCCTCAGATGCCAGAATAGGATGTTGAATGCCCTGGAACTGCATAACAGATGGTTATAAGTTGCCATGTGGTAGTTGTGAAATGAATCCTTGACCTATGAAAAAACAGCAAGAACTATTAATTGCTAAGCACATATTTCATTTAAATTTCAAAAAGAATTGAGTATAAATTTAAATGTTAAAAGATAAGAAATACCAATGAAAAATTTAAAATACAAGTGGATGTATATGATGAATTCCTAGATTTATGAAAAGTTGCATTTCCTATTAATTAGTTTTTTATTGTTAATAGTCCAATTTCATACATAAGGCTTATTCTTCACATGACATGGTTTATGATTATGATTGGCATATCCATTAAATCAAATAAGCTAGAAGAGAATACAAAGCAGGAAGCAAAACTCACACTTACATATGTAATAATATTTGAGGCCCAGAGTAGATAAAATCATCTAGAATCAGTAGTTAAATGAAGACAGAGGTTCCAGGCCAGATTAATGCAGATTCACAGCATCACTTTAAAAGTAAATGATAGATCAACCAATAAAACTAAATGAACAGGAAATTAGAATAGGTAACCATGGTGACAAAAACACAAATATCATAGTTATCTATCAGATAAAAATGAAATACTATATATAGGGAAATCTGAAGGTTGAATAACATTTGCCGGAAGCCCTAAAAAGAAGGCATGATGAGAATATGTATGAAAGTCCAACTTTAAAATACAGGCAGAGATGTGGGGTTTCCTATATCACATGTCAGTTGAGGAGAGGAATTTGAACATGAAAATCCTTTCCAAAAAGAAGTGTTACAAAGAGTTTATATATAGAACATTTATAGGAGAACTTTGGAATTAATTGCAATCATAACAGCTTTGAATACAGGAGATGGGTAGAATTGAGATGAAGCTGTATTTCAGTGTTATCAATGGTAGTTCTTCGATTGAATAAAAGTCAAGAGGAGAGAGAGGGGGGAAGGGAGAGAGAGAGAGGAATGGAGGAAAAGAGGGAAGGAGGGAGGGAGAGAGAGAGGACAGAGAAGGAAGAGGTAGAGAAGGAGGAAGAAGAAGATGACGATGAAGAATAAGGTAGAGAAATTACAAGGATGAATTTGATTGACATTTAAGAGTTATAAAAGGAAAATAACCATCTAAGATAATAAGGATGAGGAAAGAAAATGTAAAGGTGAATATATCATGTATCTTTTTCAGTCAGGAGCCTCACCAGATTAGAGAAGTATAATAAACTTTCCAAGCACTGCTGAATGGTAATTTTATATCTATCAATTTAATACCACACAGGGTAACTATAAAATTGTCATTATCAACAGTGTTCCTTTAGCCATTCTGGGTTGTATGGCAATAGAGGGAGAGATAATTTAACTAAAGCTGTTTGTGCATGTGTGTGTGAATATGTATGTGTGCATGAATGCATCTGTGAGTGTATGTGTGAGTATGCGCATGTAATTAGAGAAGAAAATAACATGGAAGATTACACTATATGCTAGGAAGTAATGCAATAGCAAACCATGCCATCTCACTTAGGTTAGATGACATCAAATAGAGTGAAAATGAGGTAAGAATTTCTAAAAAGTAGAAGAGATAATAAATGGAGAACTTGCAATAATGATCAAATTGCTGACACAATAATGTAGAAATCAATCATAAATGAAACTATGCTACCACTGATTGAATAATAGTCTAATAGAAATGGTAAGGAAGAAAGATAATAAATGGTGCTAGACCTTTGAATATTTTTGAATTAAAGTGCTGGACACCTTGCATATGGTTATAGGTACTGAACTCATCTAGGGAGTGTGGGGAAACTCCATGAAGTGAGATAGAAGACGAGTTCCTTTGAAGACATAGCCAATGAAGGAATGTTAGATGAAGACCTTCACAAATTCTGAGTTTCAAAGGCTATAGAAGGGATTCCCCCCTTGTCGTATAAGTTACAATGAAAACATTGGCTCTAATAGTCATAAACTACCTTTGAACAATATACTTGCCACAGGATAGAAAAAAATACACATCTTAAGGAAGTCATCATAGATGTATGACAAGACAAGCCCAGACCTGATCACTTCATTTCAAGGGACTAAAGTTCTTATGTCTCCTCTTTGGCATTCCCCAGTGAGGTAGAGCCATGCTGGTCACACACCAGCCCAAGGAGTGTGCTCCATAATTGCAGAAGAGGGCTGCCTTCAGTCCTAGAAGAAGGGTGCCTAGTATAAGCTGAGATTCAACCTGAATTAGCAATTGAAAGCCTGTGCACAATAAAAAGGCTGTATTTATTAAAACTGACTATGAAATAATCCCATGGCAGAATGCCTCTTGTCCTGCTTGGGGGTCAGCAATCTGTTTATTTAAGAAAGGCGCTTTTGCTGCTAGTTTGATTTGCTCTTTGGGATTTTTACTGACATAGTTGAAATTTAGCCAAGGTAATAGAGCATTTCAAATTCAACGGGAAGAAAAGTGGTTGGAGAGATGCCATGAAAAGCTTTCTAGAAGAGAAGAACAGGGTGAAGGTGAAATGGCCCAAGTACATCTGAAATCCTGGCATCTTTCACATTGTAATAATTCAATTCCCACTGCTGAATAAGCTACTAGGAAAATATCTCTTCCACTTAGGCTCAGATTTACATTGCATACACTGAATCCACACTAAAGCTTAGATTGTTGCAATCTAAACACAATAGAAAACAGACAGAATGCTTGCCGGAACTCGAGTTTCAAAATGGGTCAACATTCCACAAGAAAAACAGTGTACAGTATGTCCATTGTAGCTCCTTTGTTGGTATGAAAAATTCTAACAGCTAAGTAGTGTGTGTGTGTGTTAAATATTACACACACACACACACACACCATTGCTGTATGCAAAAATTCTCGGGAGATGCTACTGCATTTCTTTTCCATCTTTAAGATATTCATTGATTGCAATTGGGAAATAATTCTGGGACAAAATGAATTACTAAACTTGTGCAGCATGTTGGTTAGTTTGTGAGCCTCAATATTGCCAGGGCTTGATTACTTTCAGTATCTTGCACTGTTGTTAGGAGACGGTGATCTGAGAAACCACACTGATGTAATTCATGAGACTGGACAAGCAGAAGGGGCTGACTGGTTAGAAATTTAAAAAGTGTTAGCCAAAGTCAAACAGAATAATAAACGTTATGGAAAAATGGATATGAAGTTTGTGGTTTTTCTTTTGTTAAATTCTCCCAATTCAGGCAACTAAGTTCTACTTTTGGTTTAGAGTTTTTGTCGAATCTGCTTAAGAATGCAATCCCAAAACTGAGATCGTTGTGTCCTACATCAGTTTGTTTGCTTCTAAAAGACTTAAGATATCCAACATTACCATAATTGAATTTCATGTTTGAATTGAATATTTAATTGTGTAAGTCTACTAACTCAAAATTATAAAAGACAGTTGCTAAGCAAAGTTTTAAATATCTTTTCTATTTGTTAATAAGTCACTTAGGAAACCATTTACACATGCAACAAGTTACTTCCTTCCCAATCTAAAGTCTAAATCATTCTCCAGATAGAAAAGTCTAAAATGTGATGACACACTGCAAATAAAAGTCTAAATTATATTACTTTTGTCATTTATTTCTATATTAATATATGCGTATCTTTCCTAGCTTTTCATTAAAAATAAATATGTTAAGATGAAACAAAAATTAACACATTGTAATTAAACAAAAAACAAAATAAAAACAAAACAAAAAGCAGAAGGAAAATTGCACAAGAGGAGGCACAAGATACACACCCATCTTTTGCATACTCAGCAATCTAATTAAAACACTAAGCTGGAAGATACAATAATACTTGCAAAGGACCTGGTTGCAGACTCATCCAGGTCTTATGCATGGGACCTCAGCACTTATGAGTTAATATGTGCTTTGGTTCTGTTGATTTAGATATCTTCTTGGTGTCCTCAACACCCCCTGATTCACTCTTTCCACCTCTTCTTCTATAGGGTTTCCTGACCCTTCCAGAAGGGAGCTGATGGAGACATTGTGTTTATGGCTGAATATTTCAAAGTCTGTCATTCTCTACCTAATATCTGGCTTTGTTCCCATCTGCTACAGGAGGAAGTCTCAGATGATAGTTGAGCAAAACACTTATCTATGAGTATGACAGAATGTCGTTTGGACTCATTTTATTACTAAACAATAGTATTTGGTTTTAACCTTTGTCTTTCTATGGTATCTAGTCTCTGGCTCTTGGTTACATCAGCAGTGTCAGGTATGGGTTCCATCCCATCTTGTGGAGTGGTCCGTTTCCAAATCAGATATTAGTTGGTGACTCCCACTGAAAATTGGAACAAGGCAGGACACCATTGTCAACCAAAGGGTTTATGTTTGGGTCATGTTTAAGTTTCTCTTTTGGTAGCATTTAGTGTATTTTCCTGTAACAAAGATGCTAGAACATAGGAGTAAATGCTCTATCTATGCACCACCCTAACTTCTCCATGTTCAAGAAGTTTTGTAGATGTTAAATCAGAGAATGGAAATTGCTAGCAGTCTGTGGAGAGTAATCTATAGAATCAGCAACAGCCTAGGTTGTTTCAGGTTTCCCATGGTACCCCTTTAACCAACAACTCTTTTGGCCCGCTGGGGCTTGTTTCCTCCGATATTTGGTAATTTCATATAGATCACCTCCACGTATGGATAGACTTTAAGAAGCTTCTGCTGTCTGAGATTTCCATGCTACTCCACAAATGGCTCTTAATTTTAGCTGTATCCTCATATATTCTCCCCCTTGGCCCTATTCCTCAACATACTTGATTCTCCTGTTTCCAGAGCCCCCATTAATCCATAGCTGTTTATTCTATTTCCATTTCCCACTGTGATCTATTTGCTCACCCTCCCTACATGTCTTATACACTATACCAAACCCCTGTAGTTCTATGGATTGTAGTTTGCTTATCATTAACATAATAGCCAATATCCACATATGAGCAATTACATAACATATTTCTCTTTTGAGGTCTGGAATACCTCACTTAGGATAATATTTTGTTTTCTAGTTTTATCCATTTGCCTCTAATTTTATGATCTCTCTTTTTTTAATGGTTGGGTAATACCTTGTGTAAATGTATCACACTTTCATTGTCAGTTAATTCTGTTTAGAGGCATCTAGATTGTTTTCAGTGTCTGGATATTATGAATGAACGTGGCTGAGTAAGTGACTGCATGGTAAGATGAAGTGTCCTTTGGGTATATGCCAAGGAGTGGTATAGAAGATCTAGATGTGGATCAATTCCCATTTTCTGGAGGAACAACCCCACTGACTTTTATAGTGATTGTACAAGTTTGCATTCCCACAAGCAATGGTTTCCCTTACTCTGCATCCTCAACTAATAAGATGTCACTTTTTTTTATGTATCTTAGTGATTTGATAGGTATAAGATGAGATCAAACTGTTTTGATTTGTCTTTCCCTGATGGCTAGGGATCTTGAACATTTCTTTAAGTGTTTGTCAGCCACGTGAGATTTCTCTTTGGGGAATTCTCTGTTTAGAACTGTACCTCATTTTTAAAACTGGGTTATTTGTTTCTTTTTATCAAGTTTGGTATATATTTTAGATAACACTCCTTTATTGGACATATAGTTTATAAAAATCATTTTTCATCTTGTAGGCTGGTGCTTCTTCCACACGGTGTGTCTTCTGCAATACAGAGCTTTTCAGCTTCACGAGGTCCCATTTATTAATTGTCTTGGCACCTGTGATGACATATTCTGTTCAGTATATTTTCCCAGTGTCACATGAGTTCAGGGTTGTTCCTTGCTTTCTCTACTACCAGGTTTAGTGCATCTGATTCTGTAGTGAGGTCTTAGATCCATTTCGAGCTGAGTTTTATGCAAGGTTATTAGTACGGATTTATTTGAATTTGTACTCTAACAACCATATAGTTTGTCATTTGTTGTCAAGATTTCTTTACAATGTCATCTTTCTTCCAGTGTGTATTTCTAGCTTTTTTTTTTTTTAAATAAAAACTATTAGGTGCTAACAGGTATGTTTTGATCTTCAATTTGATTCCATCAATCATCTTTTCTGTCGTGTCAATATCATGCTGTTTTCAATACTACAGCTCAGTAGTACAACTAGGAATTGGACATGATGATATATTCAGCAGTTCTTCTATAATTGAAGGTTAGTTTTAGCTATCGTTCATAGTACTGTCACTGTGTGTGTGTGTGTGTGTGTGTTTCTACATTGAACTATATTGTCCTTTCAAGATTGTTAAAATATTCTGTTGGAATTTTGACGATTATTGAAGTTAATCGGTAGATTACTTTTGGCAGGGTAGCAACTTTTCATTACATTAATCCTGTCAGTCTATGAGAATGGAGATCTTTGCATCTTCTGATATCTTCTTTAGTTTCTTTCTTCACTCTCTTAAAGTTTTATGATACAAGTATTTCATTTGCTTGGCTAGAGTTACCCCTCTCCCTATGTTGGTTCATGTTATTTGAGGCTTTAGTAAAAGGTGTCATGTCCATGTTTAATTAGTCTGTCACTGGTATATAGAAAGGCTACTGATTTTTTGTGTGTTAATTTGTGTCTACCTATTCTGATGAAAGTGTTTATCAGCTTTAGGAGTTTACTGTTGGAATTTCTAGGGTCACTTATGTGTACTGTCATATCATCCACATGTAACAATACTTTGACTTCTCTTTTCCAATCTGTATCCACCTGATATCCTTCAGTTGTATACTTGGTCTATCTAATACTTCAAGTACTACACTGAATATATAAAGAGAGGGTAGACAACCTTATCCGGTTCTTGATTTTAGTAGAACTGCTTTGAGTTTCTCTGAATTAAGAGTTGAGGCTGGCTATGGGCTTACTGCTAACTTCTTTTACCATGTTGAATTATGTCCCTTGTAACTCTAAACTTTTATTATGAAGATATATTGGATTTTTGTCACAGGCCTTTTCATTTTATAAAATGATCATGTGGAGGTTGTCTGTCAATGTTTTTGTGTAGTGAGTTACACACATTGACTTGCATGCGTTGAGTGATCACTGTCTCTTGAATGAAGCCTTTTTAATCATGGTTGGTGGTATTTTTTAATGTACTCCTTGATTCGGTTTGCAGGAGTTTTAGTGAGCATTTTTGCATCTATGTTCATAAGAGAAAAACCTTTCCTGATCCAATTTAAAGTGTCTTTAAGTGTAGCAAGAATCATGCTTCCTTTTCCCAAGGGCCTGAGATGACTGGAATAATATTTGTTTTAAGAATAAAAAAAAAAGCCACAGAGAAAAAGTAAGTGTATCTGAATAGTTGTAATATGTCACTATATAGAATAATAAAAATACCACAGCTATATTAAAATAAATGTATTCCTTTTATCTGTTTCCACAAATGTGTCACAACACTTCTTTATGCTCAAGCAGGTAGGTAAATATCACTGCTCCCTGTAAGTGTTTCTTATCCTCAAGATATATCACTTGACCTGTTTTACTGAGATAGGTATATAGTCATCCACATATCTCTCAGTAAATATGTCTTATATTTCTTCTAATTTCTGTAATTTATTTACTCTTCTACTTATAAGTATGACTTCTTGTTGTTATAGAACTTTGTGCTAATATAAGGATGAACTGATCATTTTACTGTTCTATAATTAACCATGAAACCAACATGGAGGGCACATTTTTGTGATTACAAAATAATGCATAGTCCCTGTAAATGCTGCCATAAAATTTCTGCTGTGAACTGCAGACATTTTTAAAATAAAGAAATCTTGCTAGGGTGGGGCCCAAACTTGAATTTAGTATCAGATGCCTTTTTAAACTGGTCCCTGAAATATGCATAAGTCTTGATAAACTTCCTCTCGCTTATATAGCGATAAATTGAATACAGCTAAGATCACACTTGATTTTCCATCTCAATGCAAATTCTTTAAAAATATAAATATGTTCATATATATATCGCCTACTATGACTTATTTCTATCTGATTTTCTAATTTCTTCCTATTTCTGTGAAGGTGGTAAAGAATGTCTTCAGTAGTGGAACTAGGAATTTTCTGGAAGATATTACTCTAGTAAAAACAAATGTCCCTGTCTTACATTAGACATAGGAGGCTAGTCAGACTCATAAAGCTCCACACAGGCAAAACATAACTATGCTCACTTGAAGAAATCTATTTAATAATGACATGGAGAAACTATGTAAGAGAAGACATGATAGACTAAGGGGCTTTTCTAGTAGATTTAGTCACAATAGTTTGCTTACAAGTAATTACCAAGATGATCCAATAGCACTCCTTAGACCCCAGTAGCGTACAACACCTCACATACTTCTGTCCACATTCCTGATCATAGCCATACCCAAGAAATTTTATCATTTAAAAAGGTAAACTCAAAAAAATAATATATAAATAAAGAAACATAGGAAATTATGTACAATAGGGCTTATGGGACATATGGGGAGGGGGGAACTGGGAGAGGGGAAAGCGTTTTGGAATGTAAGCAAAGAATTTAGAAAAGAAAAAAAAAGAAAAAAAGAGATTTAAAACATAACCAAATTATTCAGAAAATGGTAGTTGAGCAAATCACAGTTTATTCATTTTAGACAATAAAGAGGAATACTTATGAAATGTGATTTAAACAATACAAAATGAAAAATATAAAGATATTATGGATCATGTACTCACATCTGTTTAATATATTTAGCACAGGATATTTATATTTCCATATATACATGTACTTTTTATTTAGATATAACTGACTTATTTCTAGATGAACCATAGAAAAGTATAAAAGACAATATTTGACAAGATACTCTTAGAACTGAAAAGATGGTAAAGGAAGGATGAGCCAGCGGAGAAAGATTATAGTTGCTTTCTTGAGTTAAGATAGGTGAGTTTGCTTCATAAAGGCAATGTTCTGATATTTGAAACAGTAGGAAACAAAACAGATGAATTCACAACCATTGAGACTGCATACACAATACCTCAATTTAGAAAAAAATAATCCCCAAATAAAAAGATGGACAGGTACAAAATCTTGCCTCTTCCTAAGATACTATTAGCATTGAAAATTGCTGGTGAGAACCCAGCAGTTTTCTTTTCTTTTCTTTTTTTTTTTTTTTTTGGTCTGGGAAATTTTTTTTTATTCGATATAATTTTTTATTTACATGTCAAATGATTTCCCCTTTTCTAGCCCCCCACTCCCCGAAAGTCCCGTAAGCCCCCTTCTCTTCCTCTGTCCTCCCACCCACCCTTTCCCACTTCCCCGTTCTGGTTTTGCCGAATACTGCTTCACTGAGTCTTTCCAGAACCAGGGGCCACTCCTCCTTTCTTCTTGTACCTCATTTAATGTGTGGATTATGCTTTGAGTATTCCAGTTTTCTAGGTTAATATCCACTTATTAGTGAGTGCATACCATGATTCACCTTTTGAGTCTGGGTTACCTCACTTAGTATGATGTTCTCTAGCTCCATCCATTTGCCTAAGAATTTCATGAATTCATTGTTTCTAATGGCTGAATAGTACTCCATTTTGTAGATATACCACATTTTTTGCATCCACTCTTCTGTTGAGGGATACCTGGTGTGGAGAAAGAGGGACACTCCTCCACTGCTGGTGGGGTTGCAAATTGGTACAACCACTATGGAAATCAGTCTGGCGGTTCCTACGAAAACTGGGCACCTCACTTCCAGAAGATCCTGCTATACCACTCCTGGGCATATACCCAGAGGATTCCCCACCATATAATAAGGATACATGCTCTACTATGTTCATAGCAGCCCTATTTATAATTCCCAGCAGTTGTCTTAAAGGCTGGAAGGTCATCCAGGCAAGAATAGATGGGCAGCCCTAATGTACTTGATGGATTTAAACAAGAGTAGAAAAATGGCGGCTAAATGGAGAAGAAAAAGTGGATCTGGAATGAGTGAGGGAAATAGGGTCAATATGATCAAACTTGTATAAAATTCTTAAAGATCTAATAAAACAAAGACAAAGTATACATACATTTATAAAGAAGCAAAAACACCATTATAGTTATCACAATTATGAGCTGATAGTAGGATAAAAAGACAAATAAATTGATAAACAGATGTTGAGTTTTAGAGAAAAGTAAAACTTCGCTGAGAACTGCCTTTCTACATGCCTATCCTTGCAAAGCTGTTAAATCCACCTATCACAGTGAATTGTTCTCAGACATAAAACCCATGCAAACTTAGCAACCTCATTAGAGATATAGTGTCCCGAAAGTCAGGAGTTCTCAGGTGTTGGCAGTTTTAAGGATGCCCTTGAACTGAGTCCAATGTACATGCAAGGAAATGTTATAAAAATATGACCCATGGAAATGTTTTATTGATTTCCAGGAACGAGGGCCCTAATGACCACTATACTTTGCTTGCTACATGTTTTATGGATGTTTTTATTAAAGTTGATTTAATTTCCCCCAGTTCACGTGTTCTTACTAATTGAATCATTTCTCCCAGTTCCCAGAAGACTATAAAGAAGAGAATTTATTACATGCTTTGCAACAATACATATTAGGGTAAATATATTGATGAAACTCAGCAGACAGCACGTTGTGCACGTTTGATAATATACAGTACTAATTACTCAATGAACTCAGTGCAATTCATTTCATTCTCATGAGCTTACTGCTTATGGAAGTCATAATGATCTACCATTGTTTTTATTGAATTAACGTCAAATATTTATGTGATTTTAGGTATAAGAAAGATGTACTACCTACGCATTCATATCGACAATTGAGTGCTACTGCTCTTTGTCAGGAAATGAAATGTCAGAATTTTTTAATTGAAAAACTTAAAAAAAAAGAAAGAGATGAAACACTGTTTATCTAGTTCTTTATATTTGTCATAGTACATTTGAAAAAGAGAATATCTAATTTGAATATAATGACTTTTAAAAATAAAGCAATTATGACTTTACAAATATCTTCTACTGACATAAAGTATTATAACTCAAATTGTGATCTCAAAGTTTAATTTGTGAGTCAATAATTTTTTGTTATTTTATTTACTATATTTAAAAAGTAAATCAACAGACTGACAGAGTGCGTTTTGTCTTGATTTGTCAAATTAACTCAGTAGTCTTTTTTTTTTTAAGTGTATGTGGATCACTGTATTTGAAATCTTATTTTTGACATAATAGGAAAAATGGCAACAGGAAACTTCTTTCAAACTTCATTATAAGGTTTATATTTTATTTTGTCTCGATGTGTAACTTTTCTTTTGTATATGAGGAGACAACTTCAGGGGAATTTAATAGAATTATTTTCCTCACAGCTACATAAATTTCATAGTTTAGATTCATCTCAAATTCTTTGACTTAAGATTCTCTTCTCCGTGTCCAGTTTTCTGTGTTTCAGAAATGCATAATCAATATTGATTAGTCAAGTTATGAATTGAATCAGAATGGGAAAGTGATTCTGTGAATTGTGTCTAAAAATTCATAAAAGAGAATGCATAGATCGCAGTTGTATGCTTGCATACTGAGGGGCAAGGCTTGGAAGAATGCCCTGAGTTATAAAAGGGAGACAATACTCTTCAATGGGGAACACTTTTGAAATGGCAGAAAATGTTACTATTGAAAGTAAGACATGATCATCATTATTTAAATTAGATGGCACCTTGATGTTCGAGGCCAACAAGGTAACAGGTGTGGCTTGAATAGGGGATATTTGAATAGCATAGTGATAATGGTAATTAACATAGGCTGTCATGACGTTACTAATGCGAAAAATTAAAAAAAAAAACTTCTACTTTCCATCTGTTGGTGTGGTAAATGCCATTAGGAAACGCAACTTCATGGAAGAAAAGGTTTACTTAGTTGGTGTTTCTTTGCTACGCATTGTCACTGATGGGCGTGAGAGCAGAACTGAAACAGGAGCTAGAATCAGAAATTATGGAGAAATGTTGTTAGCTTTTCACTTACAAAATGTCTTTAATTATCTTTCTCATATAGTCCAGGACCCCCCCTGCTCAGGGATTGGTGCTGTCCAAAAAGGGCTGGGCCTTTCCACATCAATAAATAAGTAATACAAATATCACTCCGACATACCTGCCAATCTGACCTGGGAGAACTCTCTATTGAGATTCCTTTTTTCAGTAGATTCTAGGTGGTAGTAAGCTGACAGTTTCAAGCTAACTAGGACAACTCTAAAGGTAAATTTAGTCAGTGTTAGATACATAGAAAAAAATTACAAGTTTCACCAAGGTGAAAGTAGTGGTCAATTTGGCATTCACAACAGGTCTGATTTCTTGTTTGTTCATTGAGCAAATCATAATTGAATGAATAAGTAAATTTATATAAGGTGCGTGATATTCTATGCCTCATTGAGCAGGAGAATGTGTAACTTCAGTATTGGGGAATACATGAAAGGCACACAGAGACCAAGGAATGAAGAAGCATGCACTCACCCAGTGAACAGCCACTCGGGAAGAAAATGAAATCCTGCCAGATACTTAATTGTGCTTTCAGAATCAGAAATAAGAATTCTGAGTTTACTTCAGGTATAACAGCTTGTACTATGCTGTTTTAATTCCATACATCAGCATTGTGAAAACAAGTAGGTGTCTGAAATAAGAACCACTTTCAGAAAGTAGGCTAACAATTCAGACACTAGCTAAATAAATATTCAGAGATTCTAAGACTATGGTATTGCATGTAGTTTGGCTCAGGTCTAATGACAATTTTTACTCTGATTTTGTACTTTAATATTCTTTCCCCATCATAGTTGATAGATATTAATTTCTTTTTTCTTTTTTTCCAATTTTTATATTTATTTTCTATATTCTTTGTTTACATTCTAAAAGCTTTCCCCTTTCCCAGTCCCCCCATATGTCCCACAAGTCCTCTTCCCTCCATCCATTCTCCTATCTTCCCCCTCCCTTTTCTCTGTCCTGGTAATCTCCTACAATGCTGGATCAAGCCTTTCCAAGATATTAATTTCAAGATTGTTCACAGGGTTGAGGACTTGGCCTTATGCAGAATAACAGCCAGACATAACAGACTCAGATGGTAATTCCAACCTAAAACACCAATATTAACATCTATAGTATCCAGCAAGAGATAGATTACCCTAAAGCAAAGTTTAATTTATAAACTATAATATTGACTAATTTGAGATTATTAATGGAATATATTTACATGGGGGAAAATGAATTCATGGGAAGTGTTGTTGTGTCATACTGCAAACCCTGAGTTCAAAATCACCCTAGACATGATGTGTGCTCACTGCAAAGAGACCCAGCATAAAAGAGCTTTGTTGTCCCAATGGAGGACATAAATCTAAAAGACTGAGCTTTACTCATTCTCCTTTAGGATAACTTGGAATCCTAAGATTGACTAAGTCAAGGAATTTCTTGGCAAGAAATTGTCTCCGGTGTGTATTTTAACGTTCATATGATAGGCAATTGGCTACTGACTAGTATAATCAGAATAATTAAAGTGAAGCAAAAGTTGTCAAAATAAATGAACAAAGTACATCTTTAACCAAACTATCCAAGGCTTTTATTATTGTTGTTATCATATTGAATTTCAAAACCCAGCAATTGTCTCTTTGTCATTACTGTGGATTAACAAGGCTCTGTGGTAATAGCAGTTACAGTGGCAATTATGGAAAATGAAATTACATTTTAAACAAATGAGGGCTAAATTCTTATTTAGTACTGAGTCAAGACTAAATGTCAAAGAAAGAGCATTTAAACATGTATTCTACAAGACAACATAGAACTGATGTAAAAAAATTAAGAGTAATGTAAGAGTTACACACATAATTTTCTTATCAGTAACAAGCCACACTCATTTTATTGTCTGCTATTATTATATTATTTTTAGTAAATTTTATTTTGGTCCTTTCAACTTTTCCCTTTTGAGACTGTTCTCTCCCTCTTTTTCCTCTCTCCCTCTCTCCTCAACTTCTTTTCTTCTCTCTCTCTCTCTCTCTCTCTCTCTCTCTCTCTCTCTCTTTCTCTCTCTCTCTCTCTCTCTCTCTCTCTCTCTCTGTGTGTGTGTGTGTGTGTATGTGTGTTATGTTATATATGTGCATGTTTAAAACAAAGATTGATTTTTAAATGTTTCATTTAAATTTTCCATACTTTTGTGTTTTAGGTCTGCTATTCAACTTTTTGTTATTGCTTGTCTATTTGCCCTTGTAATGGGATGAACCAAAATAGAATTTTTTTCCTTTTGATTGAGGTAATTTGGCTATTTTTTTAAATTCATAAAAACTAATTTCTCCTGAAATGTCTTAAAGTCACTACAGCATAGTCCACCACAACTATAATGATAAAGAGGGCAATTGAATGGGAATATGACATTCTACAATTCTTTCGCTATTACATTTTAAAATCTGTTAATTATAATTGAAGAATTGGGGTTTAAAGCAATACATTGGTCATTTTATTTACATATAACTGAAGGCTATGTTGATTATGGTAATTTTTCTTTTATATTCTGATATTTAGGCAAACAGATAATACTAGATTGCTGTTAGTATTAGAATACATATCTAAAGTGATGTTTTCACTCAATACTAAAATTACTTATGTCCTTATCATAAGTCAGAACCCTCTTTTAGATAAACATAGATGGGAACCAACACAGACTACTGCAGGACAGGCATTGACACGGACTGTGGTCTATAGAAAAGATGCATGAACATAATAGGAGTCAAGCATTATGGTGTAAAGGGACATTTTCATTATCCATTCCTGGGTTCATGGATATGTAGGGAGTGAGCAACTTTCTTTGTTCTCTGTATGCAGATGTTTAGCCCATTAATCTGGGAGGCTTTAGCTCAGTCTGTGGAAGAGAATGTGGTTGAGAATATAGTTAAAAACTACATGGTGCCTTAACTACAAAGAGTTGGATCTATGTATAGCACCAATGCATCCAAAGTTGCCCAGAATGCCAGAAATTTGTGGCAATTCCTAAAAAAGTACTTAGTAACAGTACCTCTTTTCAACCAAAAAAATTCAGATAAAGGCTAATTCCATTCCACTGACAAGTCATAGTAAATACTTGGTTATCATAGATGAAGTAGGAAGAAAAATGAGTTTTTTTCCTCAAAGACAAATATAGGCAAATTATATTTTCTTAGAGATAAGAGGATGAAATACATATAATACCATAAGAAAAAATAAACTGCAGTCTGTGTTAGCTCTGAGAAAGCCATCCCACATGCCTCATTGAATCAGGGAAGAGCTTATGCAGGGTTTGATATTTGAGATGACCTTAAACAAGAATTAGGCCTTGGATCTACATTCTCTTTGTTCTCAGTGGCACAGTCAGCTCAAATTTACATAAAGGAATAATTTACTAATCCTCTTGATGACATTATAAATGTTTAAAAATCACTACACTTTTAGAAAACAGAATAAATTATTATTTTTAAAGATTAAGGAGATGAGAATGAAGAGTGAGTATGACTTTTAAATGAATCTTTTATGATGTACAGCCATCATAGTATTCTTGATTACATAAACTTGTGAACTTTATATGGACCTTAATCTTGTGTTTCTTTTCCCTCATGACTGAGAAGTATACAATTTGCAGAGGTGAAACGATTTCACAAATGTGAATAGATTTATGAACAGAGCATTTCAAAACGTATGTTCATTGGACAGAGTAAAATATTTCATGGTGACACTTTCACATGCATATATAGTGAATTTTGAGTGTACCTCATCTCCATGACCTGCTTTACCAGTGAAAAAGTGAGGACTAGATATGATTTGCCCAAGGTCATTAAAGTTTTATAAAATTGTGCATTTAGATAATAAAGAATACAAATATTCATGATCTTCTCATTCCTTCTTGTCTTCCAGGAATATGTATCTCAAGTATTATTATATAACACATTACAAAAATCACCTTTTATGAGATTTTAAAGGGCAAATTATAGGGCACTCATAATAAAGAACAATAGACTGACTCAGAGTAAAAAGCCAGGCAAGGATGTGAAGAAGTCTTATGTACATTTCTGCTTCTACCCAAAGGCCACTTCATATATTATGTCAGTAAATTTTTAACATCTCAGTTTTGGAGTAAACATAAATGATTCTTTCAAGGTTGTGCTGTGAGATTTGTCATTTGCTTGTCATTCCATGCATAGTGTCTAATGCATACCTTGTGTCCAATTGTGTCTAATGCACACCTTGTGTCCAATTGTGTGAATTAACTTAGAGTTCTGAATAATGCTTATTAAATTCAATTTTTAAAGGACAAAATCAGGTCTAACACAGAAGAGGTATATCTAATAGGAAGTGATGGGCTAATGATAAGTTTAAAATGCTGAGGTGGAGACAGAGGTGATTATAGAGAAGAAGAGAGTGAGTTTGCAAAAGTGTGTGTAATAAAATTTGATATCACTATGATGCCAGATTTTCATAGGTCAATAGAAATAGATGTATTCTTGGAGATTACTAAGTACACTATTTTCCCTCAGGTAAGTACCTGATGGTACAGGATAGAGGACTATAAAGCTTTACATTAAAGATATAAAGTATGTCCTTTTTACTAATTTATCATTACCGTTTGATCAAGTACAATGTTCCTTTCTTACACTACAGGCTGTAAGTGACATCCCAGTGTCTGAATGTGTGCATAGACCTACATACTCCCCAAAGGTATGCTATAGTTCAATATAATAAAAAGCAGTCTTTTTTTCCCATAAAGCATTTTTTGTTTAAACAACATTTATGGATGAGGAAAGTGATATATAGAGTATGGTGAATTTAGATGTTGGCCAATGAGTGTCTCAAAATGTTAGCTGGATATATTTAAAATTTATAATGTATTTATCACTGATGAAAATAAATCAATATGTAGATTTTTGAAGCATAAAGAGCTATAACATATTCCATAAATTTACAATTATCTGATTATGGCTATTAAATATATTTGACATAGGTAAAATGCATGCCTGATTGATTTTTTTCTGATCATTACCCTAATTTTGTAATTGAAAATACTGCTTAAAAATTCAAGTTATAATCCCTAGTCTTAGAGCCATTCTGGGCCCTGTGACTTTTTTAACCAATGGAGTCATAAATAGATTGTTTATTAAGTGGATCCAATTCCTCCATTCTCTCCTTAGTTTTTGCTAAAAAGTGGAGGAGGGTAAAATTATAAGATGGATCTAATCTGTATTCAAAAATTACCTCCAGAAAGAAAGCCACCTACTCTGATAAATTTGTACTGAACACACTTCTATTGGACTTCGCTGTTAAAAACTAATAGATTATGTGTAATAACAGCTAGATCGACTTTAACCAATTCATCCAACACCTCCTGCTTTAGCATTTGTGGTGATTACTCTTGGTGTCTATATCTTGATTATATCTGGAATTAACTAAAACCCAGATAGCTGTGCTCACCTGTGAGGTGTTTTCTTAATGAAATCATTTGAAGTGGGAAGGCTCACCTGGACATCAGATGCTTTGAGATGGGGAGACATACTTTTAATTTGGGCTGTAAGTTTTGGTGATTTGCCTGCTTGCTCCTTTCATAGGCATTGGATCCTACATCTTATAGATTCAGAATATATTGAAGACCAGCTGAGACATCCAGCCTCAAGGACTAACAACTATTAACTCTTGGATTTTCTGTTAGTAGACAGCCATTGTTGGTCACTCTGGGTCACAAGATATAAGCCACTCTCTCTCTCTCTCTCTATATATATATATATATATATATAGAGAGAGAGAGAGAGATTGTATGATATATGATGTATATATGTATGATCATATAAACATTCATTCTATCAAATAATAAAATGAGAATACTGTAAGTAGAAAATAATCATCAATCAAATTTTATGAAACAAATAAATTATGTGTATTTTCCCCTTAAAAGTGTTCACAAAATGGGACCTGTCATGACTGCTCTCTGACTCAACAAGCAGCCGAAAGAGTCAGATGCAGATATTTGCATCCAGACAATGGACAGAAGCTGCTGACTTCTGTGTTTGAATTAGGTAAAAGCTGGCTGAGGAGGAGGGCAAACCTGTAGGAGCACCAGCAGTCTCAATTAATCTGGACCTCCGAGATCTCTCAGACACTGGACCACCAACCAGCCAACACAGACCAGCTGATATGAGGCCCCCAATGCATATACAGCTGAGGACTGCCATGTCTGGGTTCACTCAGGGATGATGCACCTAACCTTCAAGAGACTGGAGTCCTAGAGAGTTTAGAGGTAGGGTGGAATGGGGGGCAGTGACATCCATGTGGAGACAGGGGGCAGGGAGGAGATACAGGATGTGGAACGGTTGGAGGGTGAACCAGGAGGGGAATAAAATTCCGGAGTGTAAATAATAGTAGTAGTAGTAGTAGTAGTAGTAGTAGTTGTAGTAATAACAGCAGTAGTAGTAAATACATGCATCATTATAACCCTGTGTATTAATGAATATTAAATTTTGTAGATCCTACACTTGAGTTCCTATATAATCATAGACCTCTTTTGTAATAATGCATTTTATTTCATTGAACTTGCATTCTAAAATTTTGTTAAAATTTCATTATTTTTACCATTGTAAATTATACATTCATATTCATATGTGTAATTTTGTTCCTAATTTGGATTCATATTATTAAAATACAATTTAAAAATATATTATTTAAATTATATTTTTCATAGAGTATATTTTGATCTTCCCCTAACACCTCTTATGTCCTCTCCATATTACTACCTGGCCAATATCACATTCTTTCTGTCTCAGAAATCATAAAAACAAAATAAAAAATGGATATCAAAGCCATAAAATACAATAAGACAAAAATTACCATCCCTATAAAAAGAGACACACACACACACAAAACACCAAGACAAGCAGTTTATTTTGTGTTGTCCAAGTAGTACTGGGTATGAGTCTTGATGATATACCTAGTAATACTCGACTGGGAAAAGATGTGATTTCCATTTTCAGCAGGTATCAACTGAAAATAGCTTCTTGGTTAGTGGTGGGCTTTATTTCCACATCATCTTCTTAGTATGGGGGTTCTGTCTTTTTTGAACTTGATGTGTTAACAGTCTCTGTGTGTTTTTATTATGTGTTATGTTTTATTGTTATTCATTGGATCTGGGTGACTATGTTTTCTTTAAGTCATGCATCATTCCTGGATCTTTCCAACTATTCTTCTATATAGACCATTGGTATTTTAGGGGCAGGATATAATAAATACATACTATTTAAGGGTGATTGGCCAGTTGTGGTTATCTATGATAATTATATAGTTCAAGAATAAACTTCTCCAATGAGCTGAACAATATAGAGATTTATAGGTATAGCCATATGTTATTAGGAGTCATTATAATGATGTGGTTACTTAGCAGAATAACAGCATAGGTCTGATATTGGTTCCATCTTAAGAATGAGCTTAATTTTCAATTGAAAAGTCTCTGATTACTTCAACATTTGTGCCCCCTTTGCCCAAGAAAATCTTGTAGGCAAGTCAGTGTTGTAGACTGCAGAGTTCGCAGCTGGGTGATACAGATGTTTCTTTTTATCTTCCAGTAGGATGTAAAGTGCCTTATAGAACGTCAGTGATAGTCAATAGAGGCGAAGCTTCTAGGTATGTACCAGCTTGATTTTTCCATGTTCTGTGGCATGAGTAAAAACTGTATTAATAGGATCTTACTGTTAGGTAATGAAGAGTAACCAATAACCTTGAGAATAGACTGTGATGTTTGTGTGGGCTCAAGGAACCCCTTTTACTGAAGGTATAATATTGTAATAGGTTCTCTTCTGCCAAATGAATTTTTATATAATATAAAGTATATGCAAAACCATTCAAAAGTAATTCTTTCAATATTATAAATATATTCCTATATTATGTGGCTATTTGTTAATTATATAAGTATTATGAATATATATGGTAGTCAATTTTAATCCAGGAAAAATATTGCTTTGGCAAGGGATCAATCCAAAACCTTCCAGGTCTATATGAAATGGCTGATATGCAAACATGCCCTGGATTATAGTATGATGGGCCTGGACTACAGATATGCCCTTATTATATACCTTTAATCCCTAACAATAAAGCTAAGGTTAGTTTGAATAAAAAAGCAGCCATATTTGAAAGTGACTTTTAGTTGAGGGATAGACAAAGTGATGAATCAGAGAAAGATTTGAAAGAATGAGTCAGAGATGGGATACACCCAAGTCACATGAGAACAGTACAGGAAAGGGAGGCTACTTAAGAGCAGGGAGACAGAGGAAAAAACGTGTGTGTGTGGCATGCGGTCTGTGTATGGTGGTTTTACAGAGACAGGTGACAGAGAAAGCAAGCTAGACACTGGAGAAGACAGAATGAGCCAGAGAATGAGAAGGCACCAGAAGATTAGAGCATATTAGCAAGGTTAGTATGAGGCCAGGCAAGCAATTCAGTCAGAAAGAGAAGCCAAATCGCATCAGTCATCTTGGAAGATTAGATTGTACGGTGGCTAGAAGCTCCAGGCCTCGGACTTAGGGATAGTTAGAGCAGAGAAAGAAATGCTCTGGACTCAGCCAAGGCCATGTATTTGCATAGCTTAGACACAGCTCTCATCTCATTCCTCCATCAGAGAAAACAAAAACAACATTTACAACAAACCTGGTGAAAATATATTCCCAAATTAATTAGAAAGACAATTATATTAAAAGTATTTTCTCTGCACAAATATTGTGATACTTAATAATTATGATAATCTGTAATTTATATTCATGGCTTACCTGATCAAATCATTATATGTCTTAACATTAACTCTGATTGCATAAATATTACATTAACTTCAATCACACAAGAATTTTAGAGACCACGTTAAATAAATATGAAGTAAATCAATCCAAACTTGAGTATTAAAAACCCCAAATACATACTAATGAATTTTATATTGTTTTAAAAGATTCATTTGTCATCAGAAAAAATAACTCTTAAAGCCTGGTGGCTGTAGTAACGAATGAATGCTTCCATTCAAAATAGAAACAAGAGAAATGTGTTTTAATATTCTACAGCTGCTGTAACAAATTGTCATCCTGTCTATGGCTTCACACATAACAATCTTATCATCCCTTGACTCTCCTGTTAGGAATGCAGCCCAGTACCACTCTTCTTTTTTAAACAGATATAGCCTCAAGTTTATTTGTAAAAGCAGCATGGGACACTGGCCATCTGCAAATAGTGTGTAGGTGGGTGTGTCACAGCAGTCTGTCTTCACATTGGCAGGAAACTTTTTTATGTGCCCTTCATAGGGGCCTGGGCACCTTTGGGCACCTGAGGTGGAGAAGCCTGGGCCTTAGCTGGAGTTTTGGCCTCGATCTTGGTTTGAACCTTGAGCTTTGGCTGGTAGAGTCTATGCCCCCTTGGCTATGTAGCTTTGAGTTCCCAAGCTTGGGGTTACTGGTGAAAGTCAGATGGCTGAGCTTGCAGATGGGGCCCTTCGGCATCTTGCACTTGGTGGCTTGAGGCTTCACAAGGACCTTGATGGCCTCTGTGTGCATGCCCTCACTGCCTTTGCATTATTGGCCTGCATCTTCTTCATGCTTTTCTTGTTGTGCTTCTTGGCAAAGCACATGTTCCTCAGGAACTTGGGGTCAGTCACCTTAAGAGATTTGTATTTTTATGACAGTTTCTTGATGCCATTTCTGTGCCATTTGCAGGACTGGCTGTGTGTGGTGTGATTCTTGGGCTTGGCCATGTCTGTGAGGTAACCCGTGGCTCCCCACAGCACCACTCTTTACTCTGTTTCTATTCCTGGGCTCCTAGGGAGGATTCTGAAGTGACTTTTTGAACAAAAATACAAACCCTAACTCACTAAGCTCATTTTCCGGATCCTTTTCTTTATGACAGAACTGAGGTCTTTGATTCCCTGCCAGCTGTTAGGAGTTGCTGTGTTCTTAGTTAAAACCTCTCTCTTCTTCATAAGACCTCCATATATCCAATTAGCAACTGGGTGGTCTGTCATTTTGCTTCAAATCCCTCAGATTCTTCATCATGTGTCCTCTTCATCATGAGCCAGAGTTCAACTCTCTGCTTTTAAGAGCTCCTGTGATCAGACTATGCCTACACAATCTCTAACAAGATTCCTAATTTAAGCTCCATAAACACAGTCCCTTTCTGTGTAATGAAATTCACGTGTTTGTTTCACAGAGTGATAGGATGGACACTGTGGTTGCAAAGTTCTATCACATTGAAATACTAAACAAATAAACACACAAAACCCTATTCTTTCTACATTTATCATTTCTTTTGAAATTAGTCTTATTATTTAAAACGACTTTCAAACTTAAGTATATTTGACCATAGTTTTTGTAATCCAAGTACTTCCGGATCCTGTCCTTCTCCTCATCTATGCAATTGTAATTTCTTTTACAAACAAACAATAAATCCAATAAAACTACAAAACCTTCAAAATAAAAAAGAAGCTACACCAAAAGAATCCCAAACCAAACTAAAATAAAAGACAAACAAAAGTACCACCAACTGTATCTAAATAAAAGCTCACCATATACACAAACACACACACACAAACACACCTCCCCACAACAACAACCAGAACAAGAAAACAACTCTGGACTCCAATATGTTGGTCAACTACTTCTGAACATGAGGCCTGTCTGGAGTGGTTGATATATCCATTGTCAATCTATTGGGAAAATTTTATTTTCCTTTTCCTAGTAGGACTGATAGATAGTTCACTTTTTAGCCTTAGCCACAATGGCTAGATTTTCTTTCTTTCCCTTTCTTTCTTTCTTTCTTTCTTTCTTTCTTTCTTTCTTTCTTTCTTTCTTTCTTTCTTTCTTTCTTTCTTTCTTTCTTTCTTTCTCGGTTTTAAAAATAACAGAAGATAATATAATATACAACAATAACTTTTGAAAGTCTCTATTTCCTATATTCATAGTAAATATAATGAATACTAGACTCATTCTGGAAATGTTTTCCATTTTATATAAGCAGGTTAACTAGTAAATTGATTAATCTGTGCAGAAAACTATGTTCTTGCAACTAAGTCTCACAGTTGATTTGGTGTATTGATTATATTGAAAGAAACTTGACAGAATAAAATGAAAAAAATTGCAGGTACTTATAAGAACTTTCTGATACATCTCTGTAAAATATCAAGTATTCTTCCATCATTGGATGCTGTATTTTAAAATGAACTAACTTCATACCCCAACTGAGTCTGTAAAAAGTATTTTCATTACTAGGATGTTGTAGATTAATGCTATATAATAAGTTAGATTTCTGATGCTGGAAAAGCAGCTCTAGAAAGAGAGGGGAATTCTTTTTTCTTTAGAAAATGCTTTTAATAGATTACTAAGTACTAATGGTGACCTGGCACATGCAGAGTATGTATCACAGTGTTACCTAATAAACAGTTTCTGTGGATACATGGTACACTTCCCTATTTACCAAACACCAGTCACAGAAGGTGTGGGCCCTATAGAATGGTGTACTAACACGTGTAAGAAATAACAGTGTCCCAGTGATGAGAAGCCTATAAAGGATTGCAGATCAAAGTAAGCGCTTATGTGCCTTAATAAGAGATACAGCACATACTTCTTTAAAATCTAACATGAGGTGTTAATCTGCACAGTGGGGTTTCAGGGAAGAAGGGCAGGAAGTGCTTAGAAATCTACTTGAATTACAGTTGGACTTATATCTAAGTGTACTGCAGAAATGACAATCTGATGTTACTCAAGTACAGCTATGCAATAATGATTGGAAAGAACAAATGCTTACACCTGACAATAGCGTGAATTCCTAATAGCTACATTTGATTGAAGCTCTGCTCTAAGCATTTGGCCTACTAATCTTGTAAAATTAGCATAAGAATCATGTAAGGACTCAGAGCGCCTGAGAAGAAGAAATGATACCTTAACCCAAATCTTTCCTTTTTTGATATGCTGCAGTGCTTCCTTTAGGGATCAGATACTAAATAATGACTTTACCAACACTTGACAGCTTATTGACATTAATTATAACCCAAATGTCAGCTATGGATGGTATTTTTGAACAAGAATTACTGAAATAATTACAGAAGATGAGATTTTTGACTCAACAACTCTCAGAATAGCATCTTCCTTATTTTCCCCAATAAAGGATTTGAGTATATCATTAACAATATCTGACTTTCACCAGATTTAACTATGATTGTTCCTTATGCAGTATTGACTAATTCACAAAAAGCTCATTATAAAATTGTTTGCGAATCCAATTTTGACAAATGCAATTGCTTCTTAAGCATACAATGGGCTTATTTTAATAACAGTAATTGTGTAGTCAATAATTTGAATAAAGCATAATCAATTCTTACCTTAGTATTGTTTTTCAGGTTAAAACCTGACATGCATTATATAAACCTATTTTACTTGAACAAATGATTTTCATTGGGGAATATGAAATTTTGACAAATTTAACACTGGTTTCATGTCTCCCAGAACAAGCTCAGGAACTCTAGAATTTTATGTAGATTTATGAAACGTCTTCCTAGGACCTGTCAAAATTACTTGTTAGAAAAGATCTCATTGTTAAAACCTTCTTTTAATTTAAAAACTTTTTAGTCTCAGACATATGCCACCAGAATCCACACTTTGTTTCTATCTGTGTATGTACGCGTGTATGCTAACATTCAGGCATGAATCTGTGTCTGTATGCATGAATCTGTGTATGTATAAATGGATGTGTGTATGCATATATGAATCTGTGTATGTATGCATGGATCTATGTATGTATGCAAGTATGCTAACATTCATGCACAAATCTGTGTCTATATGTATGAATCTGTGTATGTACAAATGGATGTGTGTATGTATATATGAATCTGTGTATGTATGCATGTATCTGTGTACGTATGCATGGGTCTATGTATGTATGCATGTATGCTAACATTCATGCTTCAGCCAACAATGAATCTACCAACTTCTTTCAAATTAAAATAAGGTGATTTCACTTCACATTCAGCCGATTCATCCCCATGTGATCAACTTAAAGCATTTGGTGGGACAGATTGTACAGACAGGCGAGATGAGTGCCAGTGAGTCATTTCTGCATGTGTGGACCATGACCATCTTCACAGGGAACTTGGATCTCTTCCTCATATTTCTGACACTGTAGTCTACACAGCCTCTTCTGTTAGGACATTATGCATTGAATATCACCATTGTTTTGAATATTACCTTGCTTTAATGGGAGCAAAGGAATAAAAAGAGATAGAAGAGACATACATTATTTTAATCTTCTTTTGTTTTGTTTTGTTTTTGTTTTTGAGAGAGGTTTTCTCTGTGTAGCCCTGGCTGTCTTGGGACTCACTCTGTAGATCAGACTGTCCTCAAACTTAGAAATCCGCCTGCCTCTGTCTCTGAAGTACTGGTATTAAAGGCATGTGCCACCACTGCCCAGTTTTAATAATACTTTTATTTACCTTTCTGTCTGCCCGCCTGTCCATCTGTCTGTCCACCCTTCCACCCACCCACAAATCAAAGCAATCTATCTATCTATCTATCTATCTATCTATCTATCATGCATGTGTTGCATTGCATACATATTTGTGGAGACTGAAATACAATTTGCAAGAGTCAGTAATCTGTTATCATTATGTGGATTCTGTTTGTTGAGTTCAGTTTATCAGGTTTCATGGTGGGCATTTTTAGCTAGTGAACCATCTTGCTGTCCCCTAATGAACCTTTTGGGAAAACAAAGCAGCATTTGTATAATTATATATACTAGTGAAAAACCACATTTAAAGGGAATATTCTCTGGAGTGCTATTTGGATACATGTATTATAATAGGCATACTGCATAAAATCCTAAGGAAATTATTTCAAGTGTAACATAAGAGAAATTCTAATTTTCTAATTATCATCTTTTATAATAGAACACTTCACTATTCATAATTGAAAATGGAAGGTCTTTGATTCTGAGAAATGCATATATTCATTGATTCAACAATATTAATTGAAATTTGGAAGGATAAAATACGGCTTATATAGATGTCATTTTCAAAGGTTGTAGAGACTGATAGGAGATGAGATTATGAAGAACACTAGTAGGAGGAATAAATAATCTGAAAGCATGCTTAAAATTCTAAGATGCTAGGTTATATTGCTCTGAGTATCAAATCCAACTGTTCATGCTCCATTCATGATGACAGATATGGCCTCTGTTTCTCTTTTTCAACTATTTGCAGGTTAGGTTTCTTCAAGAGAGATGGCTAAAGGAGGCAGAAGAGACATGTCTTCCCCTGCCCCACCCCTGCTCCTAACAACCTAGCCCCAGCAATCAGCTCATCACCTCTGCATCAGCAAGCTACTTACTGCTTTGCTCTCTTCAATTCCTATGCAGATACAAGTCCCAGCCACCTGTAACACCTGCCCATCACAGTGCTATATTCCAGTTCTAAAGGGGTTTTTTAGAATCTAAGAGTCAAGAAACACCAAAGATTTGGGACCTGACTCTAGCCCTCAGAAGACCTTCCTCAGTGCTTTGAAATTCTAATAGTCTAGCCTTTCCTTTCTTTCCCAACAGCATGGGGATGGTCTCTTTCACTTACAGTTACTATGCACTCACCCACAGTAGGATAGATTAGGAAACCCCTTGCCCATGGGTTTCCCAGGACTCACAATAGTTATATCAAACTGAACTTTAGTAATGCAAGGGAGGAAGTGGCAGATGTGGAAATACAAGAGTACTCCTCTGTGAGATGAACAGGTTAAAAAAAGTTACTGACACTATTAATGTTACTCTGTTATGCTTGCAGACATGAGCCTAGCATCGGTATTCTCTAAGAGTTTCCACCAAGCAGCTGATTCAGGCTGATGCAGAGTCCCATAGCCAAATACATTAGATGGAGCTTGGGGATTCTTAAGGAAGAATTGGGTGAATGAATGCAGACCTGAAGGAGATCAGAACTCAACAGGAAGTTCCACAGACCCTTGAGGCTCTCAGAGACTGAACCACCAACCAAAGAGTATACATGAGTTGGACCTAGAGACCCTCCCCACAACCCTGCACATATGTAGCAGATGTGCAGCTTGGTCTTTATGTGGGCCCTGAACAACTGGAGCAGGATCTCCCAAAAGTTGTTGCCTGTCTGTTCTTCTAACTGGGCTGCCTTGTCTGGCCTCAGTGGGAAAGGATGCACCCAGTCCTACAGGGACTTGATATACCAGAGTTGGGGGATACGTAGGTGAGGACTCCACTCTCCCAGAGGAGAAGGATAGGGAAGAATTGGGGGAGGGAGTTATTAGGAGGAAAGGCAGTGGACAGGGTGTAAAGTCAATAAATAAGAAAAATTAAAGAGACAGCATAGGACATAATGCAATGGAGCAGCTGTCTACCTGAGATAGCACATCCAAGAGCCTTTAACCACCATAGCTGTTGTTAGCGTGTACACAGCCTTTAATTTGTTATTATAAACGAAAACTACTATATTAAAAAATAAGTTAATTTTGGAGAAGGTCCTATGGGGTGCTGGGAAGGTATTTTCTTTTGTGTTTGGGTGATATGTTCTCTCAGGAGGCTCCATTCAGCAGCAGACAGAAACAGAGAGACCCATGGCCAAATATCAGGCAGAGCTCTGGGAGTCCTATGGAAGAGTGGGGGATAGGATTGAGCAAACTGGAGGGGTCAAAGACACCACAAGAAGAACTTCAGAGTCAACTAACAGGAGACAAAGGAGCTTCACAGAGACCAAATCACCAACCAAAGAGGGCGCAGGGGCTGTACACATTGATAGCAGACATACAGCTTGGTCTCATGTGGATCCCCTAGCAATTGTTACAGCGGCTGTCTGTGATGCCTGACTCTGCTGCATCCCCTTTTCCTAGCTAGAGTGCCTGGTTGGGTCTTTGTGAGAAAAGATGAGCTTAGTCCTGCTGCAACTTGCTGTCTCAGGGCAAGTAGGTACCAAGGTTAGAACCTTTTTGGAGGAGAAGGTAAGGGGATAATGACCTGGAGGGATTTGTGAGGGTGAGACTGGAAGGAGAGGGGGGAGGGGGCTGCATCCTGAACACAAAATGAGTAAGTAAATTAATTAATGAAAAGAGAGAATATATCTCCTGAGAGTCTACCAAGCAGATGACCCTGCACATGTAGAAATAGAACTAATTGAAATGAGAGAATGTGAGAGAAAGAGTGAGAGAAAGACAGAGACAGAGAGACAGAGACAAAGAAAGAGACAGAGACAGAGACAGAGAGTTAACATGAAATTATGAAGTTGGTATGAAAAAAGTGTTAGGATATTTAGGAAAGGAATTGGAGTGGGTAATTGAGGGTTTGAATTTGTTTAAACATATCATATGCATGTATACAATTCTCAATAATAGTAATTTGCATAGGTTTCTTAAGCTAGTACATGGATAATACACTTTATGCCATATGTCTTTATGGTCCTTAACATTCCTAGACATTTTAAAATTGTCCTTCAGAAAGAATTAGGGAAACATTTCATATCCCGTATTCCCAAAAGCACTTAATTTCAAAATATGATCTTCTCTGAAGGTGTCTTAGTTACAGTTTTACTGCTGTGAACAGACACCATGCGCAAGGTAAGGACATTTAATTGGGGGTGGCTTGCAGGTTCAGTTTATTATTATCAAGGTGGGAGCATGGCTGTGTCTAGGCAAGGCATGGTGCAGGAGGCGCTGAGAGGTCTACATCTTCGTCTTAATGCTGCTAGTGGAAGACTTCCAGGCAGCTAGGATGAGGGTATTAAAGCCTATACTCGCAGTGGCACACCTACTCCAATAAGACCACACCTCCTGTTAGTGCCACTCTCTGGACCAAGTACATACAAACTATCACAGAACATGTTTCTCATAAACATCATGGAATGCTTTAAAACTATAAAGTAAATAAATAATCTCAATTTTTCATGAAAAAAAAAAAAAGCTAAAACAAAACTTTGCCTGATTGAAGGACTGAATTTCCTATTGAAACACACTTCAAAACACTCATTTAAGCACAATAATTGACTATATTTAAATTGTCATAAAAGTCTTTATATAAATACAGTAAGATGCCTATTTTCACAGATCTATAGCTTGCACATTTTTCAATTTACGTATTCTTTTTGAGACACCTGAGCTGTGACGGAGATGTGCCTCATAACCTATCCCATGTATTTGACAGTGTTAATTTCTTACTTCTTCAAGGGCAGACCCTCCCATGCCTTATCGGTTGGTTTATGATGTAGGTAAGTAAACATGAGCCATTCTTCTCTCATAACAGTCATGTGATCTGAAAATAAGGTTTAGTTTTTGTTATTTAGATTTGCAAATTTGTTTCTAGTGACATGTGTCATGAAAGAATAATTAGACAACCAGTAACAAAATAAATCATCAGATCAATTGCCTGGTGGGTCTGCTATATGTCCCACTGTCTTCAAGGTAGGAAACGTAACTATCTAAGGGCAGAGTTCTGGCCATGATTGTTAATGAATTAATATTTATGTGCTCATTAGTAACTTTAAATTGCTTGTAATACCATTTAAAATGTTACCTTGTGTGTTTTGCTAGATCAATGGCATGGATTAAGTCAAACAGCCTTCATAACAATTCTTGAATATGCAATGCTATTATCTATACACTTGGAGATTATTTTAAATTCCTTTATTGATGTCTTCAAGTAAGTTTTCTAACATCTAATGTGAATTTTATCTTAATGATAAATTCTATTATACAGACATGTTCACAAGAGTGATATGTTATTTTGGAAAACAGAGAAGTAAAACTCCCAAATGATATAATTAAAATTAACCAAGGGTTCTTTATGCCTGTTTATACCAATCTACGATTACTATACCAATCTAATCCATGACTCTTTCACTCTCCTAAAATAATGAAGGCACAGGGTGATTTTAGTGAAATAAATCTGTGAATTTTTACAATACTGTATCTCAGGACACTTACATGTTGTATTTTCCACTCTCACATCGACACGATTTAAATCCACACCACTGCAGTGTTTTCTGGGGGAAGAAAACTGGAGATGCAGCAGCATCATTATCAGTGGCCTCTACTTACTGGCTCCAATATCCTGAAACGTGAAACTTTAAAGTGTATATTCCTCAAATCATCCTTCAGAATGTGTGTACGCGGTTATAGATGTTTGTGAGCTGTCCAAACTAAAATATATAGAAAAGCTGCTCTCATTGGAAAGCTGTTGCAGTCTTTCTTTATTCTCCCTGGGAAGAACCCTCACACCTTCCCAAGCCTCACTTAGCTGGTTGTAACACACCCTACTCCTCTCTATGCCTCTATAAAGGAAGGAGGAAAAACTGACTGATTTGTTATAATTGATCCTAACATAGATGTGTCATCTAGAAATAACCTCATCAACATTCAGAAAGGATTACCCGGGTGAACTGTCCACATGTCACTCCTTATAATGAGCCTCCACAAGACTAATGACTTATTTGTGCCATGGGCAATGAATGATTAATTAGTTGATTCTAAGGCAAACTGTTAATAGCATAATTACTTACCTTTCCCTAATTTCTGAAGGTTAGAAGATGTTAATGTGATGTTAATGCAACCCAATGGTTAGTAGAACTATGTTTATTAACAGATTTTTTTTTAAAGATTTGGAAATCTTGATAATAATATATACTGAAACTTTTTATATTCATGATAAAATAAAATATCTACATTTTAAAATTCTTTAAGTTAATTCATTTAAGTCATTTTCTTTTAATTTCAAATGACATTTGTCCAACTTTAAATATAAATAAAATTTTTCCACTTATCTGGCATCTGTGAAATAGTGCATATTCTTCTCTATTCCTTTGAAGGTTTTGAATTATTTGTTTTTTAAAGTGCAGCAAAGCATATGGTTGTTGATCTTCCTAAATACAATCAATTTTTGATTATTTAATGTCAATGAAGGATGCACTGGTATGAATAAATAATACTACTTGGTAATTCATATTTTGAGTTAGGCCAAAGCAATTTATCTCAAGCTATTCCAATCAACTGAATTAAAAGAAAGCATAAGTGGAGAAATTCCATTTGTGCCAGGTCTGGAAGGTGTTGGAGAGGTGAATCTGTTATTACATAATACAAATGGGCTGGAATTTAATGATATTAAGAACTTAAATGTTCTCAATGATGAACAGCTGTGCATTTGCCTGATACTTCAATATAACTCTAATTTAATATTTTCTGGGGATATTCACTTCACTGAAGCCTTTAAGACAGGCATTATGTTTTCTCCAACTATACCTACAAAAATGATCTCAAGAAGGCAAAAAATAAAGTCCTCGAATAATCGCATTGTTAATAGGTGACTACCATAATTAAATTACTTACCATGAACAAATGAGATACCATGAATTATTCTATTCAAATAGAGTAGAAATAATTCTTTATGTCACCAATGAAGAAAATAAATTATAAGTCTAAATGTATAAGTTATGACATGCTTTTCATGTTGATTAAATCACTTTTTCATTCATTCAATAGCTCATGAATGCTTATATGGGCCTGGTATGAACATGCCTCTTAAATACACTAATCACTGTCCTCAGGAGATCATAGTCTTGGAGGCAAGACAGATAAACCAAAATAAGCAACTGAATGTGTATATTTAGTAGTATTAGATGGTGGGTTTGGGGGAAAGCAAGCATGCTAACACCATTTTGAATGAAGAAGGCAAAGGGAAAAATGTGGAAAGTTTTCCTTGCCAAGGTGATTTACTTTCAGAAGAAATTTAAGTAAGGAATAATGATTCCTGGGTTCTTTTGTTCTTTTTAGCCAAAAACAAAGTTCTACAGAATGGAAGCAAAGCTCTGATATATATGGTAAGTAATGAGAAGTGTACTTGGTGCTGATTAGAAGTTCTTAAAAGTACATGCAGGTGTATGGATGCCTTCATATAAGAGAAGAGGTCATTAAGTCATGAGGTCTTTGGAGAAATTTACAACTAGGATTGTCTCAGTGATGAAATCATTGAGGGCTGTGGCTAGAGAACTGACTATTTGCCCTGTTCCGGGCCCTGTTTCTGTAAGACGGGTAGGAGATGACATATGAATACTGATGAACTAAGAAGATAAAATTTGTGGATTGTGAAAAGCATGCCTTGTATGTTAAAACTTATAAAATATAATATAATATGTGAGGGTAGTCCAACAATTTTGAATGTGGGAAAATAATATAGTGCTCTTAGTTAGAGACTTTTGAAATTCATGGAGAGATTTGAAAAGATATAATGTCATTTAGTATCCTTCCTCAGCCAGATGTTGGGAATTACTTGATTATTATCCCTTTATTACTGAATATATTGATATGAAGTGATTTAAGGGTTTCCAGCTCAAGTCGTATTGAACACAAGTTCACTATACAATATTCTATTTCCAAGCACTAACATGGATTTGTAGGACAAATGTGAAGTGAATTTGATTTAGTCTCTCTGAATTTGTTTAGTGATGGTCTTTGGCAAGAAAATTTGTACTTCTGGCCACAGAATCCTTTCTAAAATTAAGGTGGTTGAGGGACAACATTAAGAAATACGTTAAACATGAGCTTTAATGCACGTAGAAAGCATATAAGAATGCCTCCTGTGTCATCATAATTTACTAACAGCACGGCCCTCCAAGTTAGAAAGAACACAATGATTCTTAGATATGGCATTTGTACTAGTAAGTGGTGTGCACTTAGCATATACATGTGTACGTATATGTGTATGTGCAGCAAAAGGTGTTCCAAGTAAGTTTTAACTGAGAATCATTTTTATATTGCATTAAGATTAATTACATACAACTACAGTGTATGGATACTATGTGATTTATGTCACCCATAAAGCAAGGTCACCATATTTTAAATTGTAACACAGGAACCAACAAAGAAATAAAATATTGCCTTATTGAAGTAAAACAAGTAAACTTTCCAGTTATATTTCAGTTGGCAGATGTTTGGTGAGTAACTGGAAAAGGATTAAGTGTGCTGGCTCCTGCTCTTCTGGGTTGCTTTAACCTAGAGTGTTTTGAATGACTTTGTATGAATGCTGATCTTCACTACCATGTGTGCTATTAGCTTCTGGAGCTGCTTAAGTAACCGGATTCCTTCAGGCAATGCTGTCTGACTCATTAGCTCATTGTGGCAGATGAGTACATTGTGGCCCCTCTCTGGATAGCATCCGTACCTCTTCCCTCTTCTTTGTCAGTAATGAGTTCTTTCTACTGGTGAAGCAAAGTTATGTGAAAATCTCTTCTGTATTTCCACAACACTTAGGTCAGTCACATTTTTATTATTTCAATGTCAAAAGACTTGACTCCATATAACAGCAATGCTATAACTTGTGATTTGGAAACTATTTGTGTAGAAGAAAGAGTCAAAGCTTATCCAACATAATACCCAAATCAGTAACTCCTGGTACATATACTTCACAAATTACCAGTTATATACTCTCGTATTATAGTTTTATGAAAATATCTCATATTAAAAATGGTAATGTTTTGGTGATCTGCACAGCTGAGTTAACTTCAGATCACATAAGATCATTCGAGATATACGGGACAGTCAGCCTGTATAAGTTTAACCTGCTTTTATGAGAAAAATGTGACTAATAACTTTACTTGCCTTGGAATATATAAACGTATGTAAGTATGTATGTATGTATGTATGTATGTATGTATGTATCTATCTATCTATCTATCTATCTATCTATCTATCTATATATTAATCGTATATTTTCTTTATTTACATTTCAAATATTGTCCCCTTTCCCGGTCCCCCACACACCGGAAAACCCCTATCCCATTCTCCCCCCAACTCTGCCTCTATGAGGGTGCTCCCCCACCCACTCACCCACTCACACATCACTGCCCTGGAATTCCCCTACACTGGGGCATCAGTCTTTCACAGGATCTTTCCTCCCATTGATGCCCAACAATGCCATCCTCTGCTACATATGCAGCTGAATTCATGGGCCCTTCCATGTGTACTCTTTGGTTGGTGGTTTAGTCTCTGGGAAATTTTGTGGGGAGGGAGATCTGGTTGATTGATATTGCTGTTCTTCTTATGGGGTTGCAAACCCTTCATCTCCTTCAGTCAGTCTTTTCTCTAACTCTCCATTGGGGACCCTGTGCTCAGTCCAATGGTTGGCTGAGAACATCAGCCACCCTATTTGTCAGGCTCTGGCTGAGCCTCTCAGAAGACTGCTGTCAGGCTTCTGTCAGCATTCACTTCTGGGCATCCACAATAGTGTCTGGGTTTGGTGACTGTATATGGGATGGATCCTCAGGTCTCATGCTATACACCTCTTACGCCCTTGATGCAGAGTAATTCATGTACACATCTGTGTATTGAGAAAATCATTTGCTGAACACAGACAAAAGGTTGCAAACCACATTAGATTTCATACATCTGCCATAACTGTTGGAAGCAACCTGAACATATAACTTGATAAGGTATGTTTGTAGTAATTAATGCTTTGAGGACTGTTTGGGTCAAGTGGAGACAGTACCTTAATCCTTTGGTAAACTCTATTAAAGGTTTCTGTAAAGTATCCCTCATTCCATTTCATGTGATGTTTTCTGTGCTATTTTGAAAATATGGAGAAAAGCCTATTGTTAGGGAAAGATGGAAGTCATAGGGAGAGAAGTAGAGAAGTTAAAATCTGGGTCATTTTGGTCAATTAATTAAGAATTCTGTAATATTATTCCTTAGTGTAACAGATACATTGTGGTTCTTCTGAAGATATCCTTAATGTGCTTAACTGGAACATTATGATACCTTGAAAAATGGTGGGAACCATTTCTCTGCAAGAGATGTGATCTTTTATAAGTATATGAATATGATATGACAAATTATTGTGAAACTAAAAAAACTGGTTTTGCTTTGCATTGCTGCATTGTAATGCACATATAAAACTAATTATTGTTGTTTCTTGTAATATGTAAGACAAATATCCCATTCCATTTATAAATATAATAATTGTTCACAAGCAACAATAGAATTAAGAGACAATATGTTAAATATTCTACAACCTTATCTAATGTGTTGCCCAATAAATAAATGTTTGATGTTAACTTTTTAGGGGTAGGGGATAAATTGGTAGATGAGACACTTCTGTACAAGCCTAATGCTATGAGTTTGAATTCCCCAAACCAGTGTTAATGCTGATGTCATAGAACATGTTTATTATTCCAGTGATCCTGAGGTCACTTGGAAGGAGTTAAGATACTCCCTGGATCTTTTCTAGAACAAGTAGCATGGTATACACAGAGGTAAGCAATAAGCCATCTTGTCTCAAAAGACAAGGAAAGATACTCAAGTGTTATTTCATTCTTCATATATGTACCACGTGAGTACACAAAGGGACAGACATACATACACACACATAAATGCATGCATATTCACAAAAAGAATGTGTTCTATTTATACATAACTGCATAAATAATATTTTAAAGTATTTTTCAAAATGTACTATGCAATTTAGAAATTTTATACAGAAATTTCCCAAGAGACTGGCTAATTTCCCCAGTGAGGTTCTGTTTTATGTGGTAGCAGACACCCTTACTGATCTTAGCTTTTCTGTACATGAGTCTGTGTTTGTCTTTTGTTCTTTCCCATGATGCCCTTCGGCAGTGCTACAAGATCCAAGTCACAGGGACCACTGCAGTAGAGGGCACTAAGGCTAGTAAAAGACAACTCACATAGCATGAAAATACTTCTATAATGAAAAAGGTTTTTATATATTATAATGATTTTTGTTTTTAAATAATAATATAATTAAAAGGAAAGTTGAAAAGGCATTAGAAAACACAAGGCATTTCTTTTCTTGTTTATTTCTTTAATTGATATGCCTTTGACTTTAGTTCATACTTTAGTGAAAGGTACTAAAGCTTGGACAATATATAGCAATTAAAAAAACCCACAATCATAAGGTCAATGCTCATTTCTGATCGCAATTTCACCTCTCCTAGTTAATGGAATGATAAGTGCTAATTCAATAAGGAAGATCATTCTAGGAAATGCTAGGGACCAAACCTGCGTCCTCAGGCATGCTAATCAACTGGTATACCCAGTCCTGCAGCTTGCTCTCTCTACTTACATGAGAAAAGGAAATGCTCTTTGTAATCTAACGTTTGATATTTCTAAGCATGGAAATATTTTATTTGTTCAGAAATGAATGCCCAAAAAGAAAATATGTTTAATTCTTCCTGTTGATTAACCTCACAACTGTGTTTTTACACTTTATTTATATTTTCAAGTTTCTTTTGTTTACTTTTATGATTATAATTTAATTACAAAGGGTTTCGTCCCTTTTCTCCCTACAACCTTCAAACTCTCCTACATATACCTCTCATTGTCTTTCAAGTTCATTAATTACTGTATGTATATATTTTAATACATAAAATAATAAAATATTCATAGATCTCTCTATATATTCTTGTATCTACATTGCTGAGCTCATATAAGGTTACTTGAATGCAAATTTTCATTATGAACATGTGGAACAGGACAAATAATTGGCACTCTGGAAATCAGTCTGGGGTTCCTCAGAAAACTGGGCACGCCACTTCCGGAGGATTCTGCTATACCACTCCTGGGCATATACCCAGAGGATTCCCCAGCATGTATTAAGGATATGTGCTCCACTATGTTCACAGCAGCCCTATTTTATAATAGCCAGAAGCTGGAAAGAACCCAAGTATCCCTCAATGGAAGAATGGATGCAAAATATGTGGTATATCTACACAATGGAGTACTATTCAGCCATTAGAAACAATGAATTCATGAAATTCTTAGACATATGGATGGAGCTGGAGTACATCATACTATGTGAAGTAACCCAGTCTCAAAAGATCAATCATGGTATGCACTCACTAATAAGTGGATATTAGCCTAGAAAATTGGAATACCCAAAACATAATCCACACATCAAATGAGGTACAAGAAGAACGGAGGAGTGGCCCCTGGTTATGGAAAGACTCAGTGTAGCAGTATAGGTCAAAACCAGAACAGGGAAGTGGGAAGGGGTGGATGGGACAACAGGGGGAGGGAAGGGGGCTTAATGTGACTTTTGGGGAGTAGGGGCCAGAAAAGGGGAAATCATTTGAAATGTAAATAAAGAAATATATTGAATAAGAATATAATAATAATAAAAAATAAATAAAAAAATAAATAAATCAGATAGATGCATAATGTATTTACTCTATTAAAAGCATTTTAGGGAAAGCAGAGATACCTTAGCAGTTTTGAGAGCACGTTGCTCTTGAAGAGGAGTGGGGTTTGGTTTCTAGCACCTAAGTTATTCAGCTCCAACCACCTTTAACTCCAATTGGAGGGAATTTAATAACTTCTGGCCTCTGTGAACACACGCATGCACATGTGTATATGCTAAATGAAAATAAATAATACAAAACTTATTTTAAACATTTTCTAGCTTATATTAATCAGCACATTTCAATTTCTAGCTTTACATTTTTATAGCAGCAGTCTTAGGAAAAATGGCACCAGAGGCTTTTTGTATTAGCTTTTACTGAATTTCTGTATTGTGTATAGCTCTATTGTTTGCACTTTAAATCCATTTTAAAGGAGATAAAGTACAGACGCACAAAGCTGTAAAGAGATTAATCTATATGCAGTCTGTGGCTGAGGAGGAAAGACAAGCTAATTGGTCCGTAAGTGGAATCTGTGATCTTAGCGTCATTTACTATGGTGCTCTAACCCAATGACTCAGACCCTCTCTGTCCCTATGCCATTCAAAGCTATCAATCTTATTTTTCTATACACCTTTCACCACACTTTCTGGCATATGGTTATTAAACAAAACTTTACCCCATGCTACACATTTTTAAAATGACTTTTAAAATACTATATTTTCAGTGTTTAGAAGAAAAGTAATTTAAAAAGACAAATAATGAACTTTCCCCCTCTTGTGAAATTCAACACAGCATTTCATATTTTTTGATTGAGTTGGACTATCCCATGGAAATGATTGAAAGCAAATACAATGTATAACATACTTTAAAATTCTCTTATTCAGTGTGAATAATAAAACATTACGCTGCACTTTAATTTCAAAAATGGTTTTTATCAGTCATATGTTATGCATAAGTCTGAAATAAAGAAAAAGGTTCAGTCACTGTCTATATAGCTAATGTTACTTCTGCAAGATCAGCTTTGTTTCTCTGCTTTGTTTTATTTCTGTTGAAAGCTAGCTTGAGACTTCCTTTGAGAAATTCTCAGATACATGCTCTGATGAACAAGAGAGGGAGGTCAACATTTATTTCAAAAAAGGAACTACATTTCTACCATTGGCCACATCCTTCTAGTCTTCATCTAAGATTTTTCATTGTTTTGAAATAAAAATAACAAAAATAAGTAGAATCAGCAATGTCTTCCATGGTACCTAACAGAATATCTGCTTTATATATCATGAAAATAAATTCTTTATTTAAAATACAGAGTGAATATTTTTCCTAATTTTAAATATCTGGTAAAATGCTATCTTTAACACATACAAATATTAAGCAGAGTTTGAACTCTTTATTTACAAATGGCAAAGAAGTCTATGTTTTGGAATGAGATAATCTGGTGTTGTGTCTTGGCCAATATTCAGATGCAAACAATATTTACTCACCTGTTAAAAAAATCATATCAATTTCTATGACTAATTCAGAAGCAGTGTTCACCAAATCTTTATCCCAGGTGTGTGTGTGTGTGTGTGTGTGTGTCTGTGTGCATTACTATAATTGTATTTAGAAACAAATCTATAGCTGAATTAAGGCCAGTTTGCACAGCTTGCCACAATGTACAGAACTACCCCTTAATCCTTAATTCAAATATGTATAGCAATATTTTTTCTAATTTCAGTGACAATTGTACCACATGGTCTTTGGTATGGCAGTCTGCCTAGAAACTGTTTCAGTAAATTACACACCAAGATGATCTACTCTTTGGATGGTCTCCAGAACAAAGACTATGATGTATAATTAAAACCAACTAACAATTAGTTGCCATCAAATATAACACAAGGGACAGGCATTGTAGAGTCAGTTATTTACAATAAGAAGCAAGATGAAGGCCTTTTTCAATGAATGATAAAAATAGATCTGTACCCTTGAGGTAATAATTTTAAGGTTTATATAAAAATGATAAAGCAGGAGAAAGCTATCATGTTGCAGACTCATTGCTTTGAATTCATTTTGTTAGCACAATAAGGAGCTGTCTAAGAACTCAAACACTACTCTATTTACCACGTTTTGCACTACATGATTATTTTAACAGACATAGTAATATTACTTGGCATCACTATTAGTTACATAAGTAAAAGTGTCGAGTGAGCCAAAATTATGTTTTTGTACACTATATTTGTGCTTACCAAAAAGAGTCACTTAATGACTGTGAAGTAGCTCTTATATTTAACACCCACTTAAGAAGGAGATCTGCAAGATCTGAGCTAACATGCTTCTTTCATTATTTATTCTTATATAACTTAGGGGAGAGACATCAGGAAGCAGCTATCTAATTATGACTGTTTTAGAGGATAGAAAAAAAAAGCATAAAAGATGTTTCAAAGCTTTTAATATAGCCATGCAGAGGCGGATTTGCTGTGCAGCTAATGATGCTTCCGGGCCCTCACTTTCAAGGGTCCCTTACAAGGCCCTGAACCTAATTTTATATTCATTATTTTGTTCCTTGTTTCTTAATGTGGCTTCCTCCAAATTGCAAGAGCCGAAGGCTCCATATTAAATACATTCACCAGTGCTTGACTGAGTCTATGAATCTTTTGGGTTTTAAGGGGCTAGGTCCACAAGATGAAGAGGGCATCACACAGAGAGTGTAGCCCTGTTGAATAATGCAAAGGTGTTTACCATTAGTATTTCACCTTCATGTGTATATATACACATGGATGTATGCATACAGCATTGCACAACTTTTAGAATTGGTTCTCTCCATCTATCTTATGTGGGTTCCAGGGTTCAAACTGAAGTCATGGGTTTGCTTGTTGGGTGTGTGTCTCCACCTACCAAACTGCTTCCCTACCCCCTACTCTTACAAACCAGAATTAATAACACCTTATGATTATTTTTTTAAGAAAAAAAATGAAATCAAGTAGTAAAATAGCAGGTTGAATCCAGAAAAATGAAGGAAAGGGGGAAGGGAAAGTGAGAGAATAAAAGAGGATACACGATAAAGAGATGATTCGAAGTCTCAGATACTCATCTTGAAAACACTGTGGGTGAATTTTGCCATTTGCCTCCATGTTGAGATGACAGGTGTACATTAGCATATCTGGGTTATAAAGTCTGGGAACTGAATCCAGGATCTTCTGCATGGTGGGCAAGAAATCTACCACCTGAGTCACCTCCTCAGCCTTTGCCTTCTTTTTTTCAATTAGCAATGTGCTATTTTACTTCAGAGAAATAATTTGTAAGTATGTGTTTCGCCTGGGGTTGTGGGGTTGTGGGAGGGTGGGGGGAGTGGATCTTGACTGTGTGTTGAAATGTAGATGCCAGAAAACAATGTCAGATGTCTTCCTTTATTTGTTTGCTGTGAATTAATAGATGTGTCTTGAAGCTTGCTAACTCAGCTACACTACTTGGCTGTGAGTTCCAGTGTGCCCCCCATGTTTACTTATCTTTTACCTCCAACAGCACTGGGTTTATAGCCTACCCCAGCTACTCTGGCTTTAAGTACTACAAAAAATGTGGTATATTTACACAATGGAGTACTATTCAGCCATTAGAAACAATGAATTCATGAAATTCTTAGACAAATGGATAGAGCTGGAGAACATCATACTAAGTGAGGTAACCCAGTCTCAAAAGATCAATCATGGTATGCACTCACTGATAAGTGGATATTAGCCTAGAAACTTTGAATATCCAAGACATAATCCACAAATTAAATGATGTCCAAAAAGAATGGAGGAGTGGCCCCTGGTTCTGGAAACTCTCAGTGCAAGAGTATAGGGGAATTCCAGAACAGGGAAGTGGGAAGGGGTAGATGGAGGAACAGGGGGAGGGAAGAGGGCTTGTGGGACTTGCGGGGAGTGGGGACCCAGAAAAGGGGAAATGATTTGAAATGTAAATAAAAAATATATCAATAAAAAAGGATCTGAACTCAGATATTCGTGATTATACTATAACCACTTTACCCACTGAACCATCTCTACAACTTTTACCCCATGGTTTTAAAACTGAAATATTAACATCAATGTTCTACTATGAGCTGGGAATCATGTTTACTATTGAATTTGGTACTTATGATTTTTAATTATACCAACAGAAATTGTAGGATAAAGCACAATTCAGATTCTAAATAAGTCTCCTCTTCATTCTTTCTTCTCTTAGAATTAAATTATTAATAAGAAATTCACTCACAAGTGTATCCTCTTATTTCTAGATGTAGTCAAATTAGCAACCCATAATAGCTGTCATAATATTGCATCTTATTTTATTATTATCAATAGATGCCTGTTTTCTAAGGAGAGGCAAAAGGGGGGTGTTGTATGGAAGGAGTGTGGGGAGGAAGTGGGAAAAGCAGAGGCAGGGGAACCATAATAGATATATATTATATTAAAAATATAATAGATATATATTATATTATATTAAATATATATTATATATTATATTATATATTATTTTATAATTTATGTATTATATTATATATAATATACAATATATTTTATATTTTATATATAATGTATATTATTTTATATTTTATATATTATGTATATTATTATATATTAAATACATAATGTATTATATTAAATATATATTATATTATATTAAAAATATAATATATTATATTAAAAAGAAAAACCTCACCCTATCTTCAATAAAAATAATAAAACATACAGTTCTTGTAAGATCAATGATAAATGGCTAAGCTCTATAGATTGTATTTATTATAATATTTTTAAAGATTTAATAATAATAGTAATAATAATAACAAATGAGGTATGAGTATTCTATCTCTATATATGGCTATAGATGGCTCTATAGATGGTTCTAAGGCACCATTTGTTTGCTGGGAATTGAACTCAGTACCTATGGAAGAGCAGCCAACATTCTTAACCACTGAGCGATCTCTCCAGTCCCTATTCGAATAAATAATATTTTTAAATTGATGTTTCATCCCAGAATCTAGACCTCAGACATCCAGAAAGCCATCACACCTTACCAGATTTCAAAATAAATAAAACAGAAATAGAGAAAGCAGTCTTCCCTCACACACTCCAAGCATGTATCCTGACTGAGAAAGGCAACGTTGTGTGCAAGGGTCACTACTCTCTGGCAGTTTTCACTGTATCATTTGTTTCCAAAGAGGAACAGAGTCTGAATGACACATGTGAAGGAGGAAATGCTGGAAATTCTGCCCAGCAACCATGGAACTGCTCTGATGAACTGTTCTCTGCTAGTGACATAAATTACCAGCTGGGACAGAGAGGAACATTCGTGATCAGAAAAACTTAGGCAAAGCACAAACTTAATGCCCTAGGGGAGAGCTTAGGTGCCTGTTAGGCTGGAAGCTAAAACCATTCCATGTAGTAAGAACTCTCCTGTCTCCTCCTTAACTCCCTGAACTCCTAGTGAGATCACATATCCTAGTAAATAAGATATTATAAAAATGGACAGATTTTGATATAATGAAGAAGCAAAAATGGCAAACTTTGAGTCATTTCTGAAAAGAAAATTACCCTTAAATAGGGGCTTAACTACTTCACTTAACCAAATACCCATGGAGGATAAATGGGAGGGGCCTGTTGTGGCTGTTTAAAGAACAGGTTTGGGGGTTCCAGCACTTTCAGCCCTTAGCGACATCCACTGAGAACTTCACAGAGAATCATGGCGACTACACCCAATTTAATGTTTTCATTTGCAGGACTCCTTACCAACATTCCCTTTCCTGTAAATGTTTTTTCCTAGTGTGACCTGATTAATTGGCTCAAGGCATCATTGTTGAAACATTGTATTCCTGAAAAAAAATCTGAGCTTATTCAAGGCATTGTTTCTTCTGGTGACTCCAACTGAATATTTAATGAAAATTCAATTTGTAAAGGGAAGATTTTTAATATCTCATTTGGGCAAGGAGATAGAGAAAAATCACTAGTGGAACTCTACATCAAGGTGAGGCAAAAAATAAACCATGTAGATTGGCAGACTAGGCTGGGTGAGTTTAGGGTTTGCGGGTCTCTCTACATGTCCACAATTCCCAGAATAGACACCTATCAAACAAAGAATTTGAACTTAGAAGATAAGTAGTTCAAGTAGAGTTTGATTTTGAACATATTCTTTGCCTTTTCAAACAGTTTCAAAGTGGGCTTTGAGCTGTAAATACCTCCCTGTGAAGGTGGTGGCTGGAAAGGGTAGAGGGCACCCATCTGAATGCTGCTTATTGCCCCCCACACTGGAGACTGTTGAGCTTTAGAAGAAATATGGTAATGAAGTGCATTGCTCTGGAGTCTGACTCGCAGCTCATTTCTTTTCTGTATGCAGTCGTTCTCTCCTACAATGTACAGAACCTTAGGGGACCTGTCATATAAATATTTCTGAAGATCAGTCAATACCCGCAGCATCGCTATCCATCAGTGCAGAACAAGCTCTGCTTTACGCAGTGATCACATAAATCGAGTTACAAAGGATTATAATTCCTTAAGACACACCTCTTGGTCCTTGGCAAGGTCATTACTGTGCTACTCCAGGATGACATATGTCAAAGTGTACAGACTGGTACAAAGAAGCAGCAGAGAGCAGAGCTAACACTCTAGTGGAAAGAGTCTAACTTAAAAAATTGCTATATTTAAAGTACAGTTTTAGAGTTTAAGCTAACATTTAATACATTCTTATAAAGTCTACTGAGTTTAAAATTGCATTATACTAAAGCTAATTAGAGTAGTAAAATGCAAGATTTAACTATTATTTATGACTTAATCTACAGTTGAATGAAAAGTAAAAACAAATCACATTGATCCACACAATTTGGGTAGGGATTTTAAAACCTATCTTCATCATAATTGTTTAATAGACACGAAAGCATTATTTATCAACAAGATGAGCTGACATATAGTTTTCTAATGTGTCACAAAATTTCAGAAGACCAAAGAAGACACAAACTCAGGTTAAATGAATTCAGAAATCGCAATAATTTTTTATTATTAGATATTTTCTTTATTTACATTTCAAATGTTATCCCCCTTTCCTGGTTTCCCCTCTGAAAACCCCCCATTCCATCCCCCTCCCCCTGCTCACCAACCTACCCACTCCTGCTTCCCTGTCCTGGCATTCCCCTACACTGGGCATCGAGCCTTCTCAGGACCAAGGCCTCTCCACCCTTTGATGTCCAACAAGGCCATCCTCTGCTACATATGCATCTGGAGCCATGGTCCTCTCCAGTTGTACTCTTTGGTTGGTTGTTTAGTCTCTGGGAGCTCTGGGGGTACTGGTTGGTTCATATTGTTAAATTTTTATTACTAATTGATGATTAAGAAAAAATAAAACTAGCCATGTGATTGCAAAGTGCTCATGGATGAAAACATTTATTTATCTTAAAGATGACTGATTGAGATGTGTGTAAAAGATTGTTTATACTTGTCTTGTCCAACCTTGCTGGAGTGTGGTAAATCAGAATTGGTAAGACACTTATCATTTCCAGTCTAAATATTCACAAGTCTAAGAATTTACTTAATATTAATTGTACTTAATAATGGATTAACTGAATTTTTATACAAGTATAAATAATATACCAGTATATTATTTATTTGGCCATAGTCATATTGTTATTTTCTTCTGTCTTCCTCCCACTCCTGATGACTCTTCATAATTCGTCCTCATTACCATTTCACCACTCTGTCTCTCTCTGACTCTGTCTGTCTCTCTGTCTGTCTGTCTCTGACTCTATGGGTATGTGTGTGTGTGTGTGTGTGTGTGTGTGTATACCTATGAGTTTTATTTGATATACTTTCAGGGAGTATTAACTGCTTATACAGGCAGTATAACTACCTCAGAAATAGGTAGGGACTCATGGGCTCCTCTTTCATCCACTTAGGAGTGTTGAAAATGCCAGTCTTACCTAGTTCTTGTACAGCTAAGGACAGCTACTGAGCATTCAAGAAAACAAAGGTCATGCCATCCCAAGACACCCATGCATTCATCTAGCTGTTATACTCTGTTATCTCTCCCATGGTGTTCCCTGAGCCATGAAATGCTTCTTGATCCATATCAAAGGGTGGGAAATAAAAGTGTTAACAGTAGCATCTAATCTCAGCTTTGTTTCTAAGGGAAATCTCTCTGTCCCTCAGGGGACTCCAACAGATTCCTAAAAACAGTATAGGCCACTGCCATTGTTCTTGTTTGCTATCCAGAGCATGTAGGTAAAGAGACTCTTGCAGAAGACATCACATACTTCAGACACAGACGTCAAGGAATCAAGCTGTACATTGTCTTACCAACTTTCATAATCTCCAAAAATGACATATAAGATGTCATATAAGATGTCACTACTACCAATTAGTAGTCCTACCTAGGTGTAGAGCCTTTGAATCCCAACAATGACTCAACCAGAAATATGTCTACAATAGGTAACAGTAGTCATTTTTTTCTTGGTGGTTACCATCAGTTGTCTTGGACTTAAAACCTGCTCAGCAGGAAGTAATTCATACTGTAGGCCTAGCCAACCAACCATGGCTGGCATACCATAATTTTCTACCATACTTCTACCATAATTTTACTAAACAAATATAACTTCTAACTCTATTCTTAACCTCACACCTGCACATAAGTGTTGTTCTCACCCTTCATCGGAGAAGCTGGTTTTGCAACAGATTGCATAACTATTACAAAGATCCACAACTAGTCAAAATTCAAAGAAGTAACTAAGCAGTGCTCAACCCCCAAAACTACATCTACAATGCAAACCTCCACCCAAAGCTCGGGGGACATTACAGAAGACAGAGAAGAAAATTACAAAAGACTAGGACATCTGTGAGATAATATTCTTATAAGAAAAGCTCCAGCCATGAACTCTCAACAACATAGTTGCTGGAACAAGATCGGCAGAATGACAGTGTGCCAATATTTCCAAGAGCAGTTCCACATGGTGCCACTCCTAGATGACAAGCTCTATATTGTCGATTACTTCTGAGAAGGGAGACTCACTTCCAGCGTGAGGTCTCAAACAGGATGCCCAATCGCAAGGAGTCAAACATGGGTATATATGAGCAAAGCTAATGGACCAAATAGGTTCCATATACATGCACATGATATACATATACATACACAAGACAATGACAATCAAAGAAGAGATGTAGGTGGTTCAGAAAGGAATGGGGGTGTGGAGAGGAGGGTGTAGATACATTTCTCATGTATGCATTTCTCAAAAGGTAAATGTGTTTTAAAAAAGAATGTAAGTATAATTGGTGTTTATTTAAATTCCCTTTTTAGTTCATTTTTAATGACACCTTTAATTTTACTGGATGGCATTCGCTCTATGCTGAGTATCCAGTGCTAGGCAGTGGCAATAATGGTGCCCATTCTGATCAGGGAACTTAAGGTTCAAGAGACAAGCTGCATGACATGATAAAATACTACACGAAAAATATGCTGTACAATATTTTAGATAAGTGCACACACAGGGCAAACAGATAGTCCCTGCTTCCAGGTAGAGACAACATAAAACATTTTGGTGATAAGAGGAATGCTAGTCTTGAATGTTGCATGGAATTTATTCTAAGGCAAGGGTGCACGGTGTAAGGAATAAAGAAGAAAAGACTCTTGCAGGGGATTATAAAGGCTTCTAGATAAACAGAATGTAAGTGAGAATGTTCATAAGAATATGTGATCAAAATTACTATTTGCAGGCTATTGTACATTCTTATGAAATGAACTTATATGTGCTTTAATGTATATTAAACAAATCCCCCAAAATGAAGCATACAAAATCGAAATGAAACAGTATTTTTTAACACTAATGATGAAACTATGCAAGTTAAAAGTTTTTTCTTTCCTCTCCTTTAGAAGTTAAAATAATAAATAAAATTAATGGGCTAATATAAGTGATTTCTTATTTGTTTTTCAATTGACCTATAGTTTATTCATAATGAAATGCCTTAATATATTTTTGGACATGCATTAATTTCTCTAAGTCTGAAGGTGTTTGCTTTATGAAATCCCCTTCCTCAGAGAAGCCATTTAAATACAGCTCAGTCTATAATGAGGTTTTCTCCCTTTTTGCTTTGGGTGAATATTCAGCAGTATAGAAACTTGACGGGTTAGGCAATTAGAACATAATTCATGATATAGGGCTCATACGGATGAACTGCTTCCTGTCCATAATTTTGGATGTGTTTCATATTTATGGTAGCTTTTACACTGGATTAGAAGGATTTCCTACAAGGATGACAGTGGGTGAATAGTTTTACTGAATCTTTAAATATCCATGATGAAAATGATGCCTAGGACACGCATTATTTGATTTTTTAAATTATTCCCCAAATGGCCCAAAATCTTTATATGGTAGTCATATTTGTATTCTTGGACCTTATGTATATTTTGTGCGTGATTGTTGACATGCTTAGACTTTCACAGGGCCTTCTAATATATTCCTGCCATGTGGCTATAAGTTCCCCTTATAATATACCCATGTGAAGGCACTATCATTGGATGTATTAAAATATCAAATGAAAGTGCTATTAAATAAAACCAATTGTAAAAAAGTTACAAAAGCCACTGTGTTATGTCCTCTGATCATCTATTCTTCTTTGGTTCAATTGTTTCTTCCCATATCATCAATTTTAAGTCTACATCACTTTGTGGCAGACTCATAGATACCCTCTAAAGTATTTTTCCTTCCACAAAAGTTAGACTAAACATCTTGCTGTATCTAGTGCATATGTCTAGTACAATGGGTGAATTAAAATTATCTTTTCATATTCTTTAGGTTAAACATGCCCATGTGATTAATTCAGCTCTACAATACCATGAAAATGTTCTGTGTCAACTTCTAAGTCTGTTCCTTAAAATGTTGTTGTGCTTCAACTTCAACCACTTTTTACAATGTCTTTTCCTTTATTTTTTTTTCAACTGAACCTGGGATATAATGGTTGAAGTTTGTTTATTCTGTTAGAATATGAGAACATGGACATCAGGCTGGGTGGCTGGAAGTTTCATGGGTTTGTGAACCTTTTTACAAAGTATAGTTAAACATACCACACAAAATGGACAAAACATAATTTCTAAAGAATATTAGAAAATTCCTAGCTTAATGTGAATTTCATCTTTAGAAACATGATTTTTTTTTTTGTTCTTGTTAAATGTTCTAAGGACACGTCTTTCAAAATGTCTCCCAAGGCTAAGCAAAACTATGTACATGATCCTATGAAAATTTCATTTTCTAATTGTGGCCATTTTGGCTGAGCAATGGATTTATAAAGGCAAGATCATCTCTTAAAATAGAGGTCATGTGACAGAGATCACACATTCATAGCTTTCGGGCAATTAAAATTAATACAATGAAAGACCTTGTGGTAGAATTGACTGTTCTGATCTCGTTCTTTCTCTCTATATTAGCATCATACTGCATTTTGTCTTTAGCTTCAATACAGTTAATGAAAAGAATAACAAGTTAGGTTTTTTATACACTGTGTATAACACTCAGCAGGGAAAGGATTCTATCATAGACTTCAACATATCGAAGTTCATGAAAATTACATTTTATAGTACAATCATCCTAGAAAATATCAAGTTCCATCCTCCTCCTCAAGTCATATTAATTTTTTATGGTTCTAGTTTTGAACTCTATGAATCTCAATAAGCCATTGTACTAGGCCATCTAGAGTATGTCTGCACCTCAGGGGGACAAAATGATGGTAAAACAAGACAGTGTATGGTGCCTACTATAAATAACAATAAAAACAGTATTAATAGAGAAAAAACTTAGGTCAGTAAGGCAGCACTTAGGCAGTGTTTCTATGTATCTTCCAGTAGAGTAGAGGTACTTGTAGTTCATTTGGGATATATAGTCTTCTGAAGGACCCTTTCATATGGTCTCCTTGTCTTAAGAAGGCTTAAACAGCATATGTAACAACAAAAGGTTAGACACTACACCACCAGGTAAGTGTGAAACTTAGAGTCACAAACAAAATTTCCAACTTCAGTGTTCATCAAAACCAGTAATTTGGGAAGAGTACTGAAAGTTTAGGAAACCACTTCAGGTTAAAAACAGCATTGAATTAGGTTGGATCTTTCTACCTCCTGTTATTGAAACATTGGTTCAAGAAGTCATTAGTCTTGCCTACTCAATTTTACCAGTCTGGGTAATAATCTTTCCTGTATTAACTGTGGCTCTGTCTATAGTACTCTAGTTTGTAACTGATTTTTCTTGCTATAGGCATGCCTAAATCCTACATGAATACCAATGTGGCTAAGTCATGTGTCTACTTCTTTGTCCAAGCATGCCACGTGTTAAACCATCACTCGCTGTGTATGGTGGATTGAATAAGCTTGGCCCAGGGAGTGGCACTATTAGGAGGTGTGGCCTTCTTGGAGAAAGTGTTTCACTGTGAGGTAGGGCTTTGAGACTCTCCTTGTAGCTTCCTAGGAGACATCCCTCTTTGGACTGCAGTTGGATCAAGATGTAGAACTCTCAGCCCCTTCCCCAGTACCATGTCTGCCTGGATGCTGCTGTGCTCCTCACCTTGAGGATAAGGGACTGAACTTCTGAACCTGTAAACTAGCCCTATTTAAATGTTATTCATTTTTTGGATATTTTCTTTATTTACATTTCAAATGTTATCCCTTTTCCAGGTCTCCCCTCTTGAAACCCCCCGATCCCATCTCCCCTCCCCCTGCCTCTATGAGGGTACTTATTGCCTTGGTCAAAGTGTCTATACACAGCAATAGAAACCCTAACTAAGACATTGGGTAAGACAATATTTTACTTCTTCAGATTCTCGGGAAATTGCATCTTGTTTGTCCCTTAAAGACAGAATTATGATTCTTGAGATCTTAGGTTAGACTTTCACCCAACTAGGGTCAATAGCAATCCTGATGTGGATGCGTGGATGTGGCTCGAGCTGTGTAGAGTATGTTGAAAGGCTATCTTTTTAGTAATCTGTTCTTTGACTCCACCAGAAGGTAGTATTACATGTCTAAGTGCTACTCAGTTTATGAAATGTAGGGGAATGTGTTCCCATCTGAAAATGTGGCCATCATAAAGCAAATATTGTAGCTTTGTGTTCTTTCTTTTTCTTCCTGGGATGAGGACTTGTTAATGGCATTAAAATGCATTAGGTTGATCAGCCATTATGCTAATGCATAACCTGGACAGTTCTGGGTCAATACCATTATGGCCTCGAATTTCTTGATTGAAAAGGGACACAGTGACCCTGGCAAATTGGTTTGACAGGAATGTTTCTTATCTCACAGTGATAAAGGAGGTCTCACTGGAGTGCTTGATCACATTGAATTGAGGTAAGGGATAACATTGTCATTCTATCCTTAAAATATCCAAGTGGTTTCCTGATACCCCCTTTCTTAATAGAATGTTTGATCTCATCATCATCTTCTTCTTTTTTTTTTTCCACTAACAAGGCAGTGCTTCAAAACAAGCCCAAATTATCCCCTGTTTGTAGAACAGGCTTAAATGTTAGCTTTTGTAAAATGCAAGTGCAAAGTCTACAGGTTAGCATGGCTCAAGGAAGTGGGGAAAAAGTCTAACACTTTTCATAAAGGCATGATTATATTTGCAAAGCATGTACTTATTTCCTAGCTTTATTATTGCTAATATGCATGATTTCAGAGGAGCACAGAGAAGCTGAATTTAAATAACTACTCGTCGTAAGGCAGCACCAATTATACACTTCATGGCTATTTATGCCCCTAGTGATCAACTAGCAGTGGGAAGCAAAATTGACAACACACTGGTACAATCACAATTATGGGTCAAATTTCAACAAGCCTGTTTAAATAGTTCCATTAGATCCTACTTGATACACTGATTTACATATATTTTGACTATTTTCAGACATGTTATCTGCTTTAAAATGCCACCATATCATCATTTCCCATGAAGATGCATTAGCCCAGAGTTCGGAAAAAACAAAACAGCGTGCCATGCAAAAGAAATTCCTTCAGAATTTAAATTGCCTTTAGAATCATCTCCACCTTCATTTTGGATGATTAAAACATCATTTGGATTCCAAATCACTATTATTTAATAGAGAAATTGAGTATTTTAAAACCATTTAGCTATTCCTTTTTTGGAACACTGTTGCAATTTTAGGATAAATAAAGTTTATCTTCATACGAGTAATTTCTCCCCACATGGATCCCTGTCTTCTGTAGTTTTGTCACACATTATGTTAATCTTCCTATAGCTTGTCTAGGTCATTTTCTTTAGGAAGCTTCAACTCCTTACAGTGCTTTTCAAATACCAGTATGGTACAGGCATGTTTTCAGGGGTTAGAATATTTGACCTACTTTACCTTCAGCATAATGCTATTATTGATAAAATTATTGGGATCCATACTTTTTTTTTCCTTAGAACTGACTTTTTATTTTTATTTTTTTTCATTCTTTTTTTTTATTCGATATAATTTATTTACATTTCAAATGATTTCCCCTTTTCTAGCCCCCCCCCCCACTCCCCGAAAGTCCCGTAAGCCCCCTTCTCTTCCCCTGTCCTCCCTCCCACCATACTTAACTACAGGACTTGGTGATGCAAAACAAACCAAACATCAGATAGCGAGTGCCTGTTCCTATCCCTTAGAGCTACCTGCTTCCCCTCCCTAGATCCAAATTTTCCAGCAGTGGAAATAGCTCCATTCAGTTCTGTGTTCCTTGCCTTTTACTGTTTGAAAAATAAATAGTTTGGGCTTCATATAGACACTCCCCTAAAACATACAGCATTGTAGGTGTGGTAGTGCACCCCTTTAATCGCTACACTTAGGAAGTAGAGGCAGGCAGATCTCTGAATTCAAGGCTAGTCTGGCATTCAAATTGAGTTCCGGGATAGCCAGGACACAGAATCCTTGTCTCAAAAACCAAAAACCAAAACCAAACAAATAACAAACAAAAATCATTGTTTAGGCTTGCTTTTTGTAAGACATCCTAAAATAATATTAACCTATTTATAATGAAAGGATATTATTACACTATTTATAAATGTACTATGCATTATGATCAATTCATGTTTTACATAATTAGATACAGGTCAGTAATTTTAATGCTCATGTAGTATTTCATTATGTAAATGATTGTTATTTATAAATTATGTATTTGGAGTGATTAATGGTAATTAATCACTCCTATGAATACTCTGGATTATTACTTCCTAAATAAATACATATGTTTCATAAGCAGTTGTAACAATTTTCATTATTATGAACATATATAAGCAATATAGTATTAGTAAGCATGTAAACCAACTTTTGGTCCTGTTAAAATTCTTCTCATTATAAATAATTTTATTACTATAATCTATTTACATACATTTATTAGAAGCAAGATAACAATTCGATGTATGTAAACATTGTGTGAAAACCAGTTCAAGGCAATTACTCCACTTTTGAAACATTTATTATTTTTACATTCTGCCAATCTTTAAATTCTCAGTCTCTTGTTATCTTGAGACAGATCTGAAACTCCTGTGGACTAGAGCTACCATACATTGTTGTAGAACAACTTAACTAATTCTTCCAATCCAACCCTTGTGGTATCCAATATTTGACCTTTATTTTCTCTTCACCATATGCTTCCCTATTGTCTAGTGACAGCTATTCTGAGACACTAGTTTTCTTTTTAGATTCAGCAAATGGGAACATGCAGTATCTATCCGTATTTTTACTTGAAAACTAATATTTTTATTAATTCTTTGGCAATTTTAGATACGATATTTTAATTATTCATTCTCCTTTTTATTCAATATATTCTTTATTTACATTTCAAATGATTTCTCCTTTCCTGGCTCCCCACTCCCTGAAAGTCCCATAAGTCCTCTTCCCTCCCCCTGTTCCCCTATCCACCCCTTCCCAATTCCCTGTTCTGGTTTTGCCCTACACTGCTGCACTGAGTCTTTCCAGAACCAGGGGCCATTCCTCTGTTCTTCTTGGTTGTCATTTGATATGCGGATTATGTCTAGGGTATTCCAAGTTTCTAGGCTAATATCCGCTTATCAGTGAGTGCATACCATGAGTGATATTTTGAGACTGGGTTACCTCACTTAGGATGATGTTCTCCAGCTCCATCCATTTGTCTAAGAATTTCATGAATTCATATATACACAATGGAGTATACATCTTTTTATAACTAGTATATATCACTTGATATAGCATTGTTTAGCTTCATTAACTTTGCTGTAGACAAATGTGCATTTTTAAAAATTATCTTGGTTTAATGCATGTATTCTGCATTTCTTAATTATATGGTCTTTTCAATGGATACCTTGGTGGATTCATTGATTTTATACCTGAGATATTATACCAGTATTCCATTAAATAGAGAAATGAACATATCTTTTGACCAAAAAATTTCATTTGTTTTGTAGCTGGGTAATATGGCCACTCTATAATTTGATATATATGTATATGTGTATATGCATATATATATTTATAAATATATGTATGTATGTGTGTATATGTATATATATGTACATATGGCTGATATATATATATATATATATATATATATATATATATATATATATATATATATATGCCATATCATTTTCTATAGTGGGTGAATTAATTTCCATTGTTATCAGCACTATGGAAAAGTTACTTACTTGTACCCTAACCTCCCTTTTTAGATTATAATTTTCATAATGTTTATTCTAACTGGAACGAGTTGGCATCTCATTGCTCTTTTGTTGCATATGTTTTGATAATTAGTGAGAATTTTTCATATACTGAAATTACTAATATTTGCAAAAGTGCTGGGTTTTGGCAGCAATTCTGTAGGCGTGACTTGTATTTTCCTCATTATTCTTAACATTATACAGAGTGGTACAGGTCTGGGTGCTGTTTATGCTCCAGGGAATATGTCCCCTGTCATCTTTTCTGTTTTATTGTGTGCATTCTTCTTTTGTGCTATGAGAATATATTATGAAAGTATATATAATTTCTTCATATGTTTGGCTATCCCACTGAATTTCATGTTCACTATGGTAATAGCTACTTTGTTATTGCATTCATAGTGATCAGACCTGTGATTCAGTTGCATAGTTCTGCAGATAATATTGCGCCCATCTGGATAAAATTTCTTCTTGAGTTTTTAAGAAAGAAAACATTCATCTTCATTCCAGAAGTTTTGACAGATACTGTGTAGGGAAGAGAATTATTATGGGATGAAGGCAGCCACTTCAGTATATACATATGTGTGTGTGTGTGTGTGTGCATGTGTAATTATACATACACACTCATATGTGAATGTATACAGATATTGATGTATATGAGTACAAGTATATAAATATGCATGTTTTTACAAAATACATGAATCTGAGTATATGTGAATGTGTAAATACATACAAATGTGTGTATATAGAGACATATCGTGCTATATCACACTGTATGTGTATATACATGAGTTTGTATATGCCCTTCTCTAGAAGGGAAATGCTGTTTTATGTGCACTGTCAGATTTTCTATTTTGTTATTTGTACTCTTCTTTTGTGCTTTGAGAATACTTTATGATAGGGTATATAAATCTTTCATGTGTATTTCTATCCCACTGAAGTTTATGTTGATTTGTGGTAATAACTCCTTTATTATTGTATTCATAGTGATAATAATGTATACATATACATGCATGTATGTATATATATGGTTCATGTGAATATATATACATACATTTTCATATATATGAATTGTGGAAAAATGAATGTGAGTCCATATATGTATATGAATGTGTGTATATAGAGATGATTTTAAATAAACAAATCTATTCAAAATGCATTTGTGTGTAAATGAGTGCTCATCTGTGTGCATTTGAATTTATGTATGTATATGAATACATGTATGTGTGGTAGTAAGTCTTGACCATAAATTATTTACATATGAATGTTTACATAAGGATAGCTGGGTTTATACATACATACTTACATATGAATTCACATATATTGCCAAAGTATAAGTGACTTGACCACCCTGCATTAATATGTTGAAACTATAATCCAACTTCCAAGATATTCCTATCACCAAGGTGAGATTATAAGACAGGGCTTTCAGAAGGTCATTACCTCATAAGGGAAGGGTCTTCATAAATGGGATAATAGATATTATTAACAAGGATCCAAAACACTGTCTTGTTTATCCCAGTTTAGAAGTTCAACTGAGGTAGATACATCTATGAATCAAAAAAAATAGGAGTTTGGTGAATTCTTAAAGTAGAAGTATCTTGACCTTGATTACCCAGAACTGTGATAAATATGTAATTTTGAAGCCATACAATTGTTAGAGCAATGTGGATATACAAGAAATATGGATTCAATTGTAAATGTGTGTGTTAGCTCTATTTATACATGTAGTCAAAAGTGGAAGGGTGATACTTAATTCTGGTATGACTCACAACAATTTCTTTTTAAACTGAGTTCAAGATTCACTTGACCTAAGTTTTCTTCTTAAATAACACATTATATTAATAATAAAAATAGCAAAGCATGATTTTATGTTACTGTATAGAATATATGCTTGTATGTATTTGTATTTTGGATTTTATGAGCTTTTCTTCCACAAGAAAAGAGAAATGAAATACTCAAAGATCTGGAATCTAAATAAACTCTGTTTTTGTTTTTTAAAAAAAAGTTAAATTTCTACTTTTGATTGATGGCAATATTGTGGTCAGGAAAAACCTTATATCTTTCACGAGATTATGCTTGACATGAAGATAATAATTTTCACATTTAGAAACCTAGAGTTAAGACTGCTAATTTGTATGGCACTGTTATTTAAAACTGTGATTACACATAAATTAAACTGTCAAAGTTTAAACTAAAACTCATGTTTTTGCAAAATTTAACATTAAGATATTTTATTAACAAGATAAAACATAATTATGAAGTTGGAGTTATTTATAATAATTATCTAAGTTTTCTAATCACATCAACATGTAGGTAAAACTTTCAAACATTCCCTAATTGCTTCTAAATTTGTAAATATTGGTGATAAGAATTAGAAATAAAATGAAAAATGGAAGAATTCAGAGAAATCATATTTTAAAATTGTGCCCATCACTGTTCAGATAAAGCTACATATACTTTGCTCAGATATGATGTTATTTCTATGTGTTTTGAACTGAAGACAGAATGCTGTTCCCTCTGATAAGCTCCACAAAGTTTTCTATGTGATATACTAAGAATGTAGGTTAATTTTTCCATATGCCTAGTGTAAATCTCTGAAAATCACATTTCCAATTACAAAAGAAAAGTCCACCCTTAAGTTTGAATCCCAGAATAACAACTGAAATATGCCATAACTTACAAAGGAAGAGAGACATTGCCACTTACCTGAAAAAATTGTATCATATCAGGCCGCTTGAATCATATACGTGCACCACGTGTAGGTAGCAACACACAGCTACTCGGTCTCTAGGCCCTGGACAGCTGTGCTGTGCATTATTAACAGGCAGTGCTCACATTGGTATATGCACTTATTTTCATGTATATGCTTATTTATTTCTTTGTGTTTATTTTGAATTCTGTATCATAGAACTATAGAGTAGGTAATCTTTCAAAAGTAAGACCTCCACAGTGGAAGCACCAGTTAACATGTGGGCACATACGGGAAAATCTCAGGGGGTCCCTTCCATAGACAAGTAGCTACCGACAATCAGTGTCCACTAAGAGTTCTTTGATAGATTCTCCAATCCCATGTGACTGGCCCTAACACATATACATAAAAGTAATATTAACTGTATTTGGCTTTTTTCTTTGTATACACACACACACACACACACACACACACACAAACATGGAAGAAGAGGTCTTGTACTGTAGATGGATTGAGGGGATAGGAAAAGGTGGAGGGAGACAGGTAGAAATGGTGCAACAGTATTCATGTGTAAAATTCTCAAATGTAGTTGTCATAGTTTTTATAGACCTAGAGGTCCAAGAATTTGATTTTTGTATCAGGTAAAGGACTGCAATATCACAATAGGGAAAAAAAACAAGCACATGAGTTTATTTGGGACACAGAAAGCACTTGCATGTAGAACTTCAGGCAAGCCCATTAATGAACTCTAACTAGATCCCATGATAATGGCATCCATCCCTATACCAGAGCATATCTCACACATTTACTCACTTCTTAAAAGTCCACCCTTATAGACTGCCAAATGACTCTTGAATTTCCACATGCATTTGGGAGGCATATTCAAACTGTAGCAATGCTTTTTATGACCCTCACCTCAATGAAACCAACATTGAATATATTCCTTTTCATCAAAACTGACTCAGATTCAGCACTGATATATTCAATATGTATCGCATGAAAATTCTCAGTTGTTTTTTTTTTCTTAATTTGGGTGCCTATGATTATCCCTTAGTAGTTGCTTTACTGTTTATGTATTAAAATTCTATAAAAGAGCAATTGAATTGAATAAAGTAAAGGTCTATTTGGGCTTAAGTCTCCAGATGGGTATGAGTCCATCATTGAGAGTAGGAGTGGCAGCAACAGGCAGTGAAATGGGATGTAGGTTGCAGTAGGAAGCTGAGAGCTCACATTCTCTACCACAAGCATGATGAAAAAAGTAAACTGGATCAGGTATATGTCTTTTGAACTCAAAACCAGTGGCATAATTTCTGAGACAAAACCATACCTCCTTAACTTCCCCAACATCTCAAAGAACACTACTGTGACCAAGTCTTCAAACGCTGAGTCTATTAGGAACATTTCTCATTCACACAGCATACTATGCTAGAAGCCTGGGTGTTTCTAGACAAAGTGTTTCTTTTTCCTAATCAGAGAAGGCACTGGAGCGGTCCTTGAGTCACTTGGCACCCAGCCAGCATTCACAGAGTACCCCCTTTCAGTTGGGCAAGGGCCTTTGCTGGAAGTTCTTAGTTTACTTTGAATCTCAGTGCAAATTCAACAGTGAGAGGTGACAGTTACTTTTTTTAAACAGGACTTTTACACAAGGTTTTGGTGAACAACACTGAATAAGGACAGAAATACTGTTTCCTGAGCTGATAATATTATTTTATGTAAATATATTTCTTCACATCCTTCCCATTGCCTTTTGTGGATATCATCACCTTTGAAACATTCTAAGTAGTGTGTAAGAGTCTGAGTAGAGCGATAAAGGTGGACGGCACAGAATTCAGATCACTGTCGGATTTGTGTGGTTTTCTCTATAACCTGGGCTCTAGATTCTGAGCTTCATGATTACTTATGTCATACTCCTCTTCCGTACTTCCATTAAACTTATGCATTCATCCTCTGTGTTATAAACATACAATTATGAAACAGTCCAGTGATAGTAAAATTCAATTATAAACTTACTTATTAGAATTGTGATTGAAAAAGTAGCTTTCATTTGCCTGATAGAATTGTCATCTTAGAGGCTTACTACTAAATAAGCTCACCCTTTCTTATTCTTTATGAACCCTGTCTGGCTGTCTGGGTGTTTAAACTTAGCTGATTTGGTTCAAACTCCTCTTCAAGCTAACTTGTTCAAACTGGCTTTTCTCAGCTTCTCACTGCATTTCTCTGCTTGGCCTCAAACTAACTCTGGTGATCTATTTTAACCTTCTGACTCGTCTCATTCTTTGGTTCACTTTGTCTTTACCTGCAACCTGTCTCTCTAAAGCTGTCCCAGCAATCTCTCTCTCACTCTCTCTCTCTCTCTCTCTCTCTCTTTCTCTCTCTCCCTCTCTCTCTCTCTCTCTCTCTCTCTCTCTCTCTCTCTCTCTCTGTGTGTGTGTGTGTGTGTGTGTGAGTGCTGATCTCTTAAGTTGTATCTCTTTCCATGTGCTGCTCTCCTGAGAGTTGTGTATAACCTATCTTAGACTCATGTCAAATATTTCTGATTCATCAGTTTGACTACTCCTCAGTTAGTTATCACTTCTAAACATGTCTGCTTCCTTCTACAAAGTAACTTTAACTACATTGTTAGGGATTAAAGATATGTACTAAAGTGTGTCTGTATTCTAGCAAGAACATATTGTAATGTGGACCATATCTACTTTGCTGACAGATCACATGGACCTAGAAGGGCTTTGTATATGATTCCTTGCCAGAGGAGTCATTGCTAGATTAAAATTGCTCTAAACAAGATTCTTCTTCAAAACATTATGTATTAACCCCTTGTCTTGGGTCTAATAACTACTTATCTCAAAAAGGAGTGATGAGTTTAAATGACATGTAAAAATAGATGCCACTTTAATCGGTACTGGTACAGTGACTCCATGATTCAATGTTACCACTCTGCTTCTTTTCATATCAGGAAGATTTCCAGGAAAATATCGTGTGATTTATTTGTACCCAAAGTCACGAGCAGCAGGATAAGACTGATATCACTGATTTGTGTTCTTTGCCCTGGGCCAGAATCTGGCCATCTATTTTCAGAAGCAGGGTCATTCCACAATCCTGGCTAATGTGAGGTATTCTTTTGAGCCTACTTTATTAATATATTTAGGGATTCTTAGGGGATGCACAATGAATTTCATTTTTCCCACCACCCCTAAACATGGCTGTCTTATAGAAGTAATTGTTATAGCAGTATTTCTAATGTTTTAGATATTCTGTGCATTTGTGTTAGAATTATTGTAAAGCAACCACCGTAGACTCATACATAAACTTCACTAATTTTTTAGGATTGCAAATACTAAACAATTATTACTTCTAATCTCAGATGCCCTTCTTTGTACCTTTAGGATGGTGCAGAAAGCCTAATTTTCTTTATGCAAAATGCCACCACTTCAGGATCAGCATTGATTTGATAAGTATGTAATTGGGTGCAATATAGCAAGTGAAATGAAAGCATTATCATCTCAGTTTAAATCACTGTAAATGCAATGCTGGTAAAGAACATCAGAAAATAAACAGTTGTTAGCAAGATGGGCATCAAGTTACAGAGACAGGAAACTGTGGGGCCCTTGCCAGGAGTCATGGTATTTCTGTGATACTATTCATTTACAGCATATTAGGATAAATTGTTTCATTTTGAAGTTTAAAGTTTACTTTTCAAATTCCAAAATTACATGAATATCTGTTTCAAAATAGCCAAGAGAATCACAGAATCTAATTTTCCATTAATGTTGATAATCTTAAAATGTAATACTATACCTATTATGCATTTTATATAAGTTTTACACATGTAGATTATGGATATGTAAGTTGACTGAAGATAATTCAATTACATTGACTTAGACTGATCCATAGATGCATAAGCCATTTTTCTATGTATCAATGATTCTTATTTATGTTACATATTTTTTGATGGGGTATATTAGATACACAAATATAAACTGTCATAAATGGGAATAGAGTATTATTTCTCATACATTTAATACACAGAATATTAATACATATTTAAAAAGACTGAATGCATTTCTAGAGGAGTAGTAATTTTAATCAGGATACTTGTTAACATTTAGCTGCAATTGCTGATTTGTCCTAATTATCTAACATTCTATATTATGAAATGGTTGAAGAAAATTAGACTAGATTAGTCAGAGAAACTTCTTCACTATTGGCTTTTTTAGAAATTCTAGAAGGTATATTTTGACTTTAATTTTTATAAACAAGGCTCAAAATAAGTGGTAATTATTATGAATTTTTCCATGTATATTATTTCCTTTTAAAAGACTAATAAGACACTCTCAAATTTGAATTTTTTTCAAATGCAAATGCCTAAAATGCTCCATAAAGGGGACAAATAATTAGTAGATTAAATAAAAAAATCAGAATGGCCTTGGTTTTCTAAATGATCCACTAGTTGTGTTTTGTTTTATAAATGCTATTTCATTTATTATTTTGTTGAATATAATCTTCATTTATATTTCAAATGCTAAAACCTTTCCTGGGTTCCCTCTCTCTGAAAACCCCCAACCCCTCCTCCCACCCCCTGCCTCCAAGTGTATGCCCTTCCACCCAACCCACTCCTACCTTCTCCTACCCTCGATTTCCCTTTGTTGGAGCATCTATGAATATAATTTCCACAAGGTTCTAAGAAATAAGGGTTCCTTCCATTCCCTGCACGACATGGAAGCAATGGCACTCTTATTTCCCTGGTTCTATTGCTTACTTAACATCTTTTTCATGAGCCTTTTCATCAGAAAATTTTTATTCTGTACTTGGCTGTTACTTCAGGTCCTTTCCATGTCGTCTCTGAGGAAGTCCCAGTTAAGATGGAATCTAGGGAGATGAGGTTTTGTTCCACTATTCCATTACTTGTTCTGTCAAATACATCAGGCATGGTGGATACAGGTGCCACCCACGTGATAACAGAGTTTATACAGTGCCCACCTTTGCAGTGAAAGGGAAGGTCTGGGGCTAGTGTTCACAGCAGCTGCATGATGGCCAAAGAGAGGCCATCGTGATGGGCCCAGAGAGGAGTGGAGACAGAACTCCCTGAGCTCACTTGTGCTCAGAAAATGGCTGACCTTCACAGGGACAGAGCCTACACTAAGCAAACGAGAGTGCATTCATGCCTCACTCCCTAAAACTACCCTCATTTCTTCCCCCCCTACCTTCCCTTCTTCCCCTCTTTCTGTATATTCAACCTCTGCTCACTCCCTTTACATTTCTCGATGTTTCATTTTAAAAACACTTGGATTCCTCCTTCTGCCAGCATTTGTTTTTATTTGTGCGTGGAAGGAATGCTTTGCTCAGTTTTTGTTGTTGTTTTGTTTTGTTGTTTTTAATAGTAAGAGTTTGGTTAGCTGACTCCCTTGGTTTTCCTGTGTAGTTCCTATCAGAGGAGAAGGGGAGAGGAGGGCTCAGTAAGGGGGGACCGTGAGGGAGGGGCACCATTTGGGATGTAAAGCAGGTTAGGTTGCCCCTTGTCTCAATCATGATGGTCTCTCTCCATTTCTCTTTCATGCCATTTCTTCCTTTCATTCATAGTTCCTTGCCCGTATTACTCAAAAGAGGTGTTCCCATTTCTAGTAAGAACTATATGCCTATTTGGCAAGCAGGAAGGAAAAAAAAACTGTTTAAATTTAATTTATTGAAAGTGTATAGTAAATGTTAGTGAGTGCCAGGCAGGATCCCAGCGCGCTCCAGTTCCATGCTTTTCTCACGGACTTCCAATAGCTTAGCATATCGATTTTACAATTTATGGCTTTCAAAGCCATTTGCAGCCTTGATGCGTCTTAGAGTTCCAATTTGCTTATGTCAGTCAAGAGCACACTGACATTGTTCCAGGACAGAATGTTTCCTTTGTGGCTCTGATTTCTTAATAGCTCAATTCATTTGGAATGTGACTGGAAGCAAACGTGGACTTCCTTAGCATTCTCCAAGTTCTAGTCCTGTATATTTTGAGTCTATTGGAAATGGTTAAAAGGACCCTTCATAAATTTCTCTTTTCTCAAAGAGTGTATTTGTCTTACAAAGAAAGACAGGAAAGAAGGAGAGGAAGAAAAGTAAAAAAGGAAGAGCAAGCAAAAGAAACAAGCAAGCAAGCAAGCAAGCAAGCAAGCAAGAAAGAAAGAAAGAAAGAAAGAAAGAAAGAAAGAAAGAAAGAAAGAAAGAAAGAAAGAAGCTAAAGAAAGGACAAAAAGAGTGAAAGGAACCAAGGACAAATAAAGAAAGATGAAAAATTGGAAATAAAATGAGTGCCCATAAAATGAGGATGAATATCACTCCTGATGGACATTTCCAGTCTCCTTTGCTACCGTTTTGGACTCTCTTTGGTTATAATGTGGAGTCCACCTTTGAGGGCCATGAGATGTCACACTCTAGAACTGTTCCCTGGGCCTGGATGAGCGACTGATTGCTGCCTCTCACCACATGTAGTCAACCTTCCTTATTTTAACTTTTCATTCCCAGAAGATTGCATTTTTTGCAATTTCTGTGATTTTCTAAGCTGTTTTTTGTTTGTTCATTTGTTTGTTTGTTTGGTTCTATGGTTTAGTTTTAATCATCTTTTATTAAGGAACCTTGGGTAAGCAGATGACTCAACAAGTAAAGCCTCTTATAGCCCAAAGCCAAAAATCTGATTTCTTGCCTCCATTACATACATTACCTACAAAAAATTTCTCCCATTACTTTATTTCAAACTAAAATAAAAAAAATCAAGTTGGAATGTTGTCACAATCAACTAAAATATACTTTATTATTATTATTAATTATTATTATCATCGTTATTCATTTGTTTCTATTGAAATATATCTCTATCAACTTAATTTATTCTTTTTGTACAAAAGAATTATGTGGGGGTGGGGTGGCATGGGGTGTGGGTGTGGGGGTGTTAAATATGAAAGATTGGATTTCTAATACAAGAGGTAACTATATTTATGTGTTTTTTGTTGTTGTTGCTGTTATAGGAAAAATATTCAGACATATAGCTCTCAATTTGATAACTCTCTTAATACATATTGACATTTCTTATATTAAGAAATATAATATATTCTTAGTTGGAATATAATATATATTAGTTGGAAATATAATATATTCTTAGTTCTCTTAGCTGGAAGCTCTAACTGAAAATATCATTACAAATTTTTATGTATAATTAGAAAAATAAAAATTAAAAAATGAAACTTTTTTCTCTTTTTAAAAATTAGATATATTCTTTATTTACATTTCAAATGATTTTCCCTTTCCTGGTTCCCCACTCCCCAAAAGTCCCATAAGCCCTCTTCACTCCCCCTGTTCCCCAATGAACCCCCTCCTGATTCCCTGTCCTGGTATTCCCCTACACTGCTGCATGGAGCCTTTCCAAGACTAGGGGCCTCTCATTCCTTCTTCTTGCGCATCATATCAGCCAATAAGTATAACTGCTCTATTTGACTGAAGATTTTTAAAATAATTTTAAAATGTTAGAAAAATCCACATCGATTTCAACATATTCTAAACTACAGATTAATTGCTTCCGGGTGCTAAATTTTTTTCATCTAGAAGGGTAGCTTGCATGTCTCGATAATATTAGATGTGAAACATTTAGAAAGTTAAAAAGCAGCACTCTGGAACTGTCTGCACTAAGAGGGCCAAAGTCATACGCCTATGTAGCTTGAAACGTTAGTATATCTACAAACTCTTCCTAGATACAAAGGTAGAGATTAAATCTTGAAGGCTGTAAACACTTAAAATGAAAGTTGCACCAAACCATTTCTATCAGTGTGCCAACCTCATGTGTCCTGCCCTTCACTGCCATGCATGAAGCAGAAGCATCTTAACCTCTTAAAGATCACCTCTTTTCTTCATTCCTTTCTTTTGTTCCATGTGGAATGCATGTGTGTACATGTTATGCTGTTTGGGTGTGGAAGTATGTTCACTTGTGTATGTGTACGGCTAGGTATGTGGTCCTGTGTGTGAAGGCCAGGAATGGATGTCCTGTGCTTTCTTAAGTTGCTCTGCCCTTATTTCTAGATATGGTGCTTTCCACTCAATGTGGAACTTACCGATTGTCTAAGCTGAGTAGCCAATCGATTGCAGGAATGGGCTCTCTCAACCGGACCACACACCTGGAGTTACAGATGTCCTCAGTATTCCCAGATTTCACGGAGTTAGGGTGATCCTAACCCAGCTCTCCTCGTAGATATTGTATGTGCTGGGCCATCTTCTCAGCCCAAATGTCTCTTGCTTCTTTCAAAGCCTTACTTATGAGTCCCATTAGCGTTTATTTATTTGTATGTATGCTTTACTTTGACCTACCCTTCTTCTGTCGCTAACAGTCAAATTTCTTCACAACATAAGGTTTAGAAAACAAAACAAAAATTATAAATAATAAATCCATATGTGCTCTTTCCACTTAGACACATACCTGCACATACGCATCTTTCCTATTCCAATGACTATAGGCAGTGGGTATTTCTAATTCTTTCCCTTTTTTATATTCATCAATCAAGCACAATTAATCTTTTGGTTTACAAGTTGAAAGACACTAATTGTTTCAAGTTAGGACTAAGTAGTTTTCTAATACTTCAGTGTCTCCTTTACCCTCACTGGCCATCTCTGTTGACTTTTCTGCTTGTCTTCCAATGTTATTATACTTAGTACCTCTTGCCCTTCTTATTTTCCTAGTACAATTCTAGTGAGTGATCTTAGCCAACATTCTTCTGTACTTCATTTCCATCTTTCTTAGGTGAAAATGCTTTCAAGAATACTTTGCCTTATTTTTACCTTGTTATTTCCTCTTTTAGATGATCTCAGGCATCTCTAATGTTTTTCCTATCACTTCCATGCAGATAACTCGCAGATGTATATATCTAGCTTTGACCTTTAGAAAGCTCAGTGATCCAGACTCACATTCTAGTTGCCTATTGTGCTTTGCCACCTGGATGTCATTCTGGTGACTCAAACTTGACATTCAGGAACTCTAAATTACTACGGTTCCTTTTCCTAATGGCTTTTTCCTCAAACGCTCCTTCCTGGAGGCCACAAGACTTCTAATACCTGCTTAAAATGCTGCATTATTCTTAAGATCTTTGATGAGTGTAATAAGTAGGGCAACTTGATGTTTGCTGTAAGTTCAGTTGGTAACATAAGGCATAAAGTCTTTATATGTAAAGGGATAAAACAAGTGGTTAACATCTAAGTTTGAATTCAGTCTGCCCAGGTTTGGATCTCAGGACAACTTACAAGTTTGTAAACGTTGTCATCAATGCAGCTTTCTATATATTTTTTGCTCCCTGAACCATAAAATTAACAGAGAAAGTCAAAGTTAAAAGAGGTTACGGGTAGGGTGGTGAGTTTTATCGAAACATAATAAATCATAATCAATTTACTTATTTAAAACTTGCATAGTTTATTGCTAATTTAATTGTAGCTAAAATTATTTGAGTACATGGTACACAGAGGTAGTATACACTAGTGGTATTGTAGCATTATTTGAAGAAAGGCAAGAAATGATAAAGACAAGGAAACTTTTGACTTGAATGACTACAAGTTGTATAACTTTATTTCCTTTGAGATAGTCACAAAGGAATCAATAAAATGAGCCTTTTAGTTAGGTATAATGTTAGTGTGAATATAGTAGATAACAAAGCTTCTCTGTCCTGAGCACTATGTCAGTGTCCAATTACCTCAGCTAAATAACTTAATTAGTGCAATTAAGCTAACCCATGATTCCCTCTAGGATAGTACATTTATTCTTGATTTTATATATGAAGTAGGTATTAGCTGTTAAGTAATGGATACTCACACTAAAATCCACAGATCTAGAGAGGCAAACTAACAAGGAGGGCTCTAAGGAGAAATGCATGGCTATCCCTGGGAAGGGCAAATAAAATAGATTTTTCATGTGGCTTAAGGGGCCCGTGTGGATGGGAACAAGAGGGATCAGACAGGAGAGGGAAGGAAGAAGGGGGAAAGTAGAGGGGAGAGAGGCTTGTGATTAGATGGAGGGTATGGAAAACTAATACAGGGGAAAGTTCCTGGTGCCTGTGAGGAAGACCCTAATGAGGACTCCCAGATACAGAGCCTGAATGGTTCATCATGTATAACCAGGCAAAGCTTCAGTGGTGGGACTGGGCCACAAACCCAGCCATAAAACATTCAACCTACCACTTGACCTGTCTAGAAGTTGTGTTGGGGCTATGGTGTAACAGATCCTATGGGAGTGGCCAACTGAAGACTGGTATGACTTGAGTCCATGCTATCAGAAGAAGCCCATCTGCAACAGTGCCTGGGTGGCCAGGAATCAGAAACCGGATGGCCCAGAGAACTAAGGTCGAACAAAACATGACTGGCAAAAAATAAAACAAAACAAACCAACAAAAACCAAATGGATAAAATGATTCCTAATGACATTCTGCTGTACCATAGCTCAAATGTCATCAGTAAGGCTTCCTGACAGCTGGTAGAAGCAGACGCAGAGGCTCACAACCAAATCCTACAGCGGAGGGACCAGAGAGATTATAGAAGCCAGAGGGATGAATCTAGGACTAAGAATAATATTGCCCAAAAATCAACTAAGCAAAGTTCATAGGGGCTCATGGAACTGAAGTGATAAACAGAGCCCGCATGGGTCTGTACTATGCCCTCTGTATACATGTTGTGGTTGTTTAGGTTGTTTTTCTGTGGGAGTCCTAACAGTGGAAGTTAGGGAAGGCTCTGATCCTTTTGTCAGCCTTGTTCACCGTTGATATGAGGTTTGTACCTGGTTATGGCATTATGTTCTGTCACATGCAGCTAATATCTTTAGCAGGCCCCTCTTTTCTGACTGGAAATGTAGGAGCACTTCATCTGGGGAAGAGAGGAGCTTGGGCAAAAGTTGGGAGGGGAGGAAGGGGAGGGAAGAAAGGAAGCAGTGGGAAGGGAGGGAGAGGAGGGATGGGAACGGGAGTCACAATGTATTATATGAGAGAATTAGTAAAAAGGAATAAAAGCGAAGAATCTAAGAAAAAGTAGTACTTGGTTACTTTTAAAAATAATAATCATCATTTGACAAACAATTTGTCTCTGCAGTGTGCCTTTGTAGTGTATCTATTTCCTCAAGCTTGGTTGACAATACACATCAAAGTTTCCCACAGTGACCATTTATCAACAAGGGACAAGACTACTCTGAATGTTCACCATTGAGACCCCTTTCTGACATTTCAGTCAGCTGAGTATCAAAGATCGTAACACTTAAAGATGTTCAGTATGTTGGAAGAGCATCTTAGCAGGCATGTGGAGAGAATTACAGTGAATTTTAACATTTTTCCCCTAATTACTATGTAGAAGCAAATTTCTATGTCAAGAATTAGTGTAAAACTTTATAGTCTTTATCAATTTAAACCTGAAAATATTCTATAGCAAAATTATTTTATGTTGTTTTGATATAGGCCTCGACATTTGATATAGTGATGGCTTTTGGCTTGATTCTCCTGCCTGTCTCCTCATGCTGGTCCCATAGGGATGTTGCACAGCTGAATAAAAGTCTTGATAATTTACATGTATGTTTTGAAAAATCTTGATATTTTAAGATACACGTCTATGTTTTGGTCTGTAATTGGTATCCATAAACTTTACTATCACAACAGATTATCTATCCCTTGTGTATTCTGATTCTTTCTCCTTTCAATCGTTCTCTCCAGCAGAGATGAAGAAAACAATTATTTCTCTGGTTAATACCCAAATCGAATAAATTTTCTCATTTGAACCATGAAAACAATCAAATGAACTACCATTTCTATAAAACCAGGGATTTTTATGTTAATCAAATCTGGAGTTCATATTGACAACAATCAAAATAAACTCTGTAGAAATCTTTTGAAAAAGTACTGGATTATGTTTCACAAATATTCTTAAAATGCCTTTCCAAAAATTTTCACTACATGTAGGGCTAGTGGTATTGATGTATTAATTCTGTTGTTTTAAAGACTGAGGTCAGTGGTTCATAAGTTCATGACCTTCCAGGGAAACTGGAAAATATGGAAAGACCCTATTTCACATGAAAAAGTATAAGATGGTGAGGGGCAAGAGTTATAGCTCAGAAAGAGCACTCCCCTTCTATGTGCCCATTTCTGTGTTTTTCCCCAGCACTTAAAAACAGTAACAAAAAGGTACGGACAGGGAGAACAGAGGGAAGCATGGAAGAATAGAAGGACATGTGTGCGCGCGCGTACACACACACACACACACACATACACTCACACATACACACATACACACATATGGACATGTGGGGGGAAAGAAGTGAGGAATGGAGAGAGACAGACAGAGACAGAGACAGAGAAAGAGATAAGTGTATGTTTCTATTGGAAATAATTTGTGGCTTTGGAGTTCATTTTAGGAGATAATATTTCCTCTTAAATTTTTTCTAGTTCTTTTGTAAATCTGTTGATATATTGTTTATCATTTATTCATCTAACAACAGAGTAATGATAAAATACATTTCAGACCTAAATAAATAATATTTTATGGAATTTCATTAAGTGAAAAGAAAAACAGGGTTGCAAGTTTAATAGTATTCTTTTCAGAAAAAGTGGCAGGATAATTTTAATCTCAAAGAGACTAAAGTTTCATAAAACCTCAGCACAATTTGCACATGGCCAATAGTTAATAGAACTCCTACACTGGTAAGAAAAACTATAGTGCTGTAGTATAAACCATCTCCTTTGTAATATGAATAAAATGTTACTGTTCAAATTATATGAGTACACATTATGTGAGATATAATCTATAAAATCTGGAGCGTATTTATATTTTTATAAATAAACAGTGATGTAATAGCATGATAAAAACTACAGTTCAAGCTCTGTTTTCCTCTGTCTCTAATTGATGAGACTGTATTCAGGTAACTTCATATTGCCTCTGAACACACCACTACACCCTTGAATTTTAAATTTATATCGCCTGAAGTCAAGTGTGAGTCATGAATTTCAAAACATTTGTTTCAATTTTGTTCTCTGCAACAAAGATACAGAAAACACTTATGTTTCTGGGTAGCATCTGATTCAAATGAAGGTTCTCATTAGAACTATGAATTGAACCGTGTATCAGCTATCATTCCTATAAACATATATAGTGAAGTATTAAATATTAATGATTTACACATTATTAGAGTAGATCATGCTCTATACAGTCTTTGAATATAATTATTTAGCATGGTTATTTGGAAATGATACTGTGTAACAGGTAAAAGAACATTATGTCTTCCATATGTAGTAGAAACCATGATCCCTAGAGGCCAGATCAGTATACTGTCACAGAGTCAGTGGTACAGAGTTTTGGTAGAGTTTTTTCCCCTGGCTTCTTTTATTATCTTCTGCCTATAAATACAAACATTTATGGAAATTTTCACGTAGAGAAATATATATTTAAATTTCCAGAAAAATCTTTATCATAGTAAACAAGAGAAAGATATATTTTATATGAATTATTATCTAATTGAGGACAAGGTAATTTCCATTTTTTCTTATAAGTATGAGGCACACAGAGATGATAATAGGGAATTTACTTCCTGATACCTTCTTACACAAGATGGAAATAATAATTTCCTTATGCAATTTTCTCTTAAGATGTGATATAACTTATTTATATTAATGAAGCAGGTAGTAAATAGGACTAGATGTTAACTTATGGGCAATCCTAGGTGATAAACACAGACATAGATAAAAAGAGATAGGGGAATTACAAGTCTTGCATACTGCATGCCAATATCATCTCTAATGTCAGTTGAATATTCCCTATTTTAACTCTATTCTTGAGGGATGGAATCAGGATGGTTGTCTGCATAGAGTTAAAATATGAAATATTCAACAAACGTGGTCAAATTATACTTGGTTAATATTAGTCTCACAGCGTCAGCTAAACGCTCTCAGTATTTGTCTGTCTATAGTGTTTACTCAGACAAATGTCCTTGAACAGTAATTGTTTCTTTCCTCAGTGTTTAGTCAAGCATCTTTACTATGTACGTTTACAGAACGTCAGTGGCAAACAAAGCAAAAGATGACTGAAGTTACAGCCATGGTCGGGGATAGGAGAGTGTGAGATTTCTTTGTACTATGTTGTAATGCACTTTCATAAGTGTGCTCTGATTTCATCGTTTTTTAAAAGTTAATACGTTTTATTTTTATGGAGTAAATTTAGGTTCACTGCAATTCTCAAGCACAAAGCACAGGGTGTACCCACTTACTCTCCTTCCTAAAACCTGCACATATGGCCTGACAGCTGGCATCTAGGACCAAAGTGGCACATTTCTCACAACTGTGGGACATACATAGGCATATCTTCACCCATTGCCTACAGAATTCACCAGAGTTCACTGGTGTCTGTTACTCTTTCTCTTAAAATGAAATATAAATGCCTCTCTCCTTAGAATTTTACTCTAAGTTGTTGGATGCACAACTAGTTAGAAGATAGTAAACTAGTAGGTTAAGGTAGTTTGTAGTATGTGGCCTCTAAACCAATCCAAGTTACTGCATTCCAGCTCCTTCATACTTTTGCCCTTTAACCTTTGTGTACTGATGCTAGACTGAACAGCAGCCAGACGACAGCTTTGAGGAGCAAACCAACTATTCGTTACAAGTTTGGTGATGATGGTTACCTAACTTATCACCTTAGCAATAAACCGAAGCTAGCCATACAGGTTCACATTTGGAAAGGTTAAAGGAAATCCAGAAGTTTGGGGCAAGTGGTAATGATTTTGGTGCTGATGTCCCCTTTGTATTTAATTGGGCTGAGATATCTTCTAATACAGATAAATACACACATACATTAAGAAGAAAAAAATAATGGATATCTTAAACACACATGAAACATGAACAAAATTCTGGAGGTTATGTAACACAGTAACATTCTGCACCTTGCCTGCCAGATCCCATCCTCCTCCACACATCATGCAGCAGAAAAATAATTTAATGCAAGAGCATTTAGTTATAGTATGCTAACTGACATATAGCGCTTATATGAATAGAATGGGCAGGCTATTTCATGCAATATTACCCCCTCTGTGGGTTAGTTTAAGTGATAACTATTTGATTAACTGACATATGTACCTAAAGGTTCCCTTTAGGCTAAGGGTTTTTTAATGGACCATGGAACTCCAGTAGTGACAAAACCAAGAATGTCTGCTTTTACTAGATTACACTCTAACTATAGCTAAAAATTGTTCACTCTGTGTCAGCTACTCTATGCACATATTTAGTTTTTAAGCCTCGCCAATAATCCATCTTAAAATACTATTAATTCAGAAGGAAAACAAAGCAAAGCCATTAAAACAGTGAACAACTTAGATGTGGTTAAGAAGCAAGGAAATGGGGTTGGTGAGATATAAATTGGGACAGTTCCTCTCTAGGTTCTGGACATTGGACCATAGACCTGGCTTGGGACTTAGAGAAACTTAAAAATGGGAGCACATATAAAGTGATAGATACATTTTTCCAATGCTTTTCAGAAATTTTAGGTTTGTTTTTATGATGTCTCCTCTCCGAAACTCACTGCAGAATGTGTCTGTTCATACATACTGTCTGGTTAAAAAATTCATAGGTTATCTGAGATACAAAGAATTTGTGTGGTGAGAAATTTATGTTCTCCATTTATTTTGTCTAGATTTTTAACCAACTTTATCAAAAGCATTGATGTGTGTAGAGTTAATAGGAAGTAACATGAAAATAGACGTCCAGATGAACACTGCTTGTCTCTTAATCCTTCTGTGGTTTCTATATACACCATCATAATCCTGGTGACGTATTTACAACTCAAGTAACTCAAGAACTAGTACAGAGAAATATAATTGCTGCTAGTTTCCTAAAGTCCAGTACATTAAAAAGATTAATTTTCTTTTGCCTTTCTAAATTTAAGACTTTTTAGGGGAAAAAAAGTCTGCAAAGGATAAGGGCCTCATACAGCAACAATTCCCAAAGACTGAAATGCACAGTTCAGATTTGGCAACTCAAACTAGGTTCTTAATAGTTAAAAAAAAAAATAAGGCCTTAAAGTGAGATTATGGTTCAGCTGGGAATACAGATGGGTGCTGTAGCCATTATACCCATTCATTTTTCCTAGATGAAGATGGTTTATGTTGAAGTAAGGGGATCTTGGTTAAGTGACATCAAGTAGGTGAGGGGCATAGTGGTCTGTAGGATAGCATGCTTCTAGGTCTTCTTAGGAATTCTCAAAGGGAGCCACTGACTAGGAAGCACAGAAAAGTGTGGATTAGAACTGAGAAGCAACAGCTTACATGAACCAATCTCTGCAAAGGCTGTCTTTAAAGCATATTACTATTTTTAACACTGTAATTAATAATGACGGGGGACATGTAACAACTGGTTTTATAAATAAGAGTCCCATCAGTTCTCTAAAAGCTGAGGCTGGTTGCCATGTTTCCAGCTTGTCTTCTGTCACAGTATGGCCTTTCCTCCTCCCCCCACCATGGACAGTGACAAGCAGGTCCTGGGAGTAGGGATTTAGGGGTTATGCTATAGGAGATGGTGCATTTTTACCCACAAAAACTGAGTTCTCTTAGATATTGCTGTAACTGATGAATTAAAAGAAAAATCACTTTGAAATAGAATAAATGTTTATTTTTTATTTCTTTGCTTTTTTTTAATCAGTGCCTAGATTACTGAAGAAAGATCAGTTAAATATAATTATACAGACAGTGCGTTGCCTCTACGGATGAGCTGAAGTTAGAAATTTAATCTCCCCGGAAAAAGAACAATTGTCACAGGAGGTAGATTTAGTAGTAGGTGGGATGATCAGCTCTTTAACACAGATGACAGAAAGGAGATCTTATTTGTTTAGAATGATTTGCTCAAATGACCAAAGAGAAAAATCAGTCAGATAAAGAGTAGCATTCTTAAGTCAAGAAACCTGACCTGGATTGTCCTCAGGACTTAAAGCTATTCCTTGTTGCTATCAACACACACACACACACACACACACACACACACACACAATTCCCTGGAACAATGATGGTGAGTACCCAAGTCAACTCCTTAAGAGATGGCCCACCATGCAAGGTTGTCTTGGAGCATACTGTGTAATTGCCAGCACACGTGTAAGCTCCACTCACTATGACACATATGGGCTTGTGCACATAGGACTCCGCATGTCTACGTTGGGTCAGGAAGCCTACTGACTGCGAAGAATGATGATTGGAAAGCTAAAAGTTAAGGGTTCCCTCTAGCTTATTTCTTGTCATCTCTGAATTTCTATACAGCACTGCCTGCACATTGACAGAGACAAATTTCAGCTTGGTTTTCATTTCTGAGACCATGCTGGCAAACTGTTCATAATGATTCTAGTTCCTTAGCTTTCCCTTATAGATTTCAGTCTCACAAGATTCCTGTCAGGCACAGGTTTCCCATCTTTCAGCCTGTATGTATTCTGCTGATTCCTAAATTTTAAGTCAAGATGACTAAATTGTATGGAATACAAAATATTTGCACAAGAAAATAGGCTTTCTCCTTAAAGATAAGAAATTCAATAATAATAATAATAATAAACCAAGACAATTCAGGGACCAATTAGTTTGTATAATGTATTTCAAGTTTGCTTATAATTTTATATAAAAAACATAAGATTATTACCATTTTAGATGAATTTGGAGCATGACAACTAAACAGCCCAGGATGGCAAACAATATTTATGACTAAATTATGCTATGGCAAAATCTATGCTGCTTCCACCATGACACAAGGAACTTTAATTCTGGCTACTCTTTCAGCTGATGCTTTTCTCTGACTTGTGTCCTTGCACTAAAAGGCTTCCATTTCCCAGATGTTGATTCTAAGAAAGGAATAATAGCAGGGCATCAGTTATAGCAAAGTAATACTTAGAGCCTACTATCTATGCTTCTAGCGATTTTCTTTGAGGATGTTGCTGTCCAGGCTCCTGTCACTACCCTAAAGGTACAGGTCCATTTTCTAGGTTTTGTTTCATCAAATATCAGCATATTATATTAACTTGTTCCACAACGTTACATGCCTCCATAGAAAATGTGCAACAAAAAATGTATGACATTTACTCTAATATTTTGTAATTGAGGATATGATTATATATCTTGTTCAGCAGGGTTACTTCTCAGATGAATAATGTTATCTTGTCACTGTCAGTCACCTCAAAACATAGAACTGGAGGACAGAGATGATGAGGTGATAGTAAATTATAACTTAAGAACCTTAAATAGCTACACTAAAGTGAAACAGAGAGAGAGTGTCACATTTCTGTCTGTTCACCATTATACTGTGACACAAGTTAAAAAAAAATAAAGTTTGGGGAAAAAGGTGTACCTCGTGCGTTGGTGTCAGGTTCCAAGTTCCATGTGACAAGAGTTTACAAATATATACTCTGCTTAAAGATATTTTAGAGAAAATATTTTCAGAAAAATCTTTTCTTCCAATTACACCACTGGCATACTTGACAATTCACATTCCATCCAAATACATTGTAAAGTGCTGGTACTTGTCCACCAGTCACAATAAAGTTGACTTTATTTTTCAAGATTAGTGTAGTCTAAACTAATATTTAACTGCAGTTTTTAATATAAAGACGATTGGATAACACAATAACATAAATTTCCATTTGATCTTCAGGAAACACTACAAAAGAAATGTAGTCTCTTTATATATATTAAAACACACTGCAAACTTAAAATGTATGCATTTGTATATTTTATAATAGTTACATGATAATTTCTACACTTTGCTGTGATTGGTCATCACACAGAGTACTGATCAGCATATTAATCACACTTGGCTTAACAAATATTTATTAGTTGGGTGGTTGTAAACTTTATTGGTTGACTATTGCCCATGCACAAACATGGTACACAGCCTTTGTTTTGCTTATTTACATCTGTGGGATATACATGAGAATTTACTGAGATATATAACTAATTGACATGTTTGTTTAACTAAAAAGTTAAGTATCAAAAATCACATTTAATCCACAAATGAAGTTTAGGATTTATTTCCATTATAAAATATTAGAAATAAAACATCATAGAATACCACACACAGGATCCTAACAAATGGATTACTACCCAGAAGTCTTTTTTATTTTCTATATGTGCTATGATAGTACCTAGTACATCCATTTTCTAGAGCAACTGTTATATCTTGTGGAAATTTAAATGGCACAAGCTTTGGAAGAGAAGCTAAAAGTCACTTAGTTCTTGCTCATCTTTATTTATTGTTTACTCTAAAAGCAGAGATTAGCAACCATAAAAATAGCATTATCTCATTAAAGTGCTTACAAAAATTGAATTAGGGATTGTAGAAGAAAATTCACAGATAAGGCTGAAATACTAACTACTGCTTTTGTTCTAGGACATAAAATAACCTGTATCCATAAACACAATGTTGACAGTATCTCCTCAAAGAAGGCAAGGGACACTTAACATAGAAACAGAGACTCCTTTGTAAAAGACTGTCCTAGACTTATGGGCATGGCTAATTGGTAGATTTCTATTGGTTTACATTATACAGCATGTCAATAGACTTATCTTCTGTTTTTAGTAGACATGATTAGTAATGGTAATAGTGATAGGATATGCAAAGTTAGAAGTCTATTCATCTGTTCTTATGTAGGTTTTTCCTAGTAAAAGAAATGCTATTCTTAATTAATTTTCATATGCAACATGGAAGAAATAATTTTATGATGATGAAAAGAACAGTTATTTGTGATACTATGCCAGTTTATGAATCTATACACTAAGTACATGAAACACTGGAATAATGTTATCTTGTCACTGTCAGTCACCTCAAAACATACAACCGGAGGACAGAGATGATGAGGTGATAGTCCTCATCCTTTAACCTTTGGTTATAAGGTTATCAGACATAATAACATGCTTAAAGTCCTCATTATTCTCAGTTTACATTCTGATTGTATAAGGAAATTTGTCAAATCCTACCGTTTTTTATATCTTTTGAGTAACAGAGTGTCCAGCAGTGAGTTGAGTAGTTTTCAATGTAACGTATTCATTTCAGATTTATAATTTTAATCGGAAATAAAATACACAAGTGGCCTTCTGGGGTGAATGGGAGAAATTTGCACTGATCTGTTTTGTACTAGCTCATGGCCAAAGTCTGGGCGCTTAATTTGGTTTCTGCCTCTGTCATATTGCACTGAAGCTTCCTGGGGAAATATCCTATGCATCTGGCAGATAAAAACAGACAGAAAGGGAGATGGGAATTCATCTCCCAATCCTCTGCTGAAACAGAACATTGACTAATGATGATTTCTCTAACAACATTAGTGCGGTTAGAATCTCCCATGTCCTTTTGTTGAAGTTTTATGGCACTGGGGAACTAAGAATGAACTCACAGAACATATTTAATGCTAAAAAGCAGTATATCTACTAAAGACACTTAAAATGCCAGAATGAAATTATATGTATCACTTCACTGTGAACAGAATTTAAATATGCTACTCATGGACAAAATCTAATTTTTACTTTCAAATACATATCTCTATAATATTATATTCAGCTAATAGCTAACCCTGTTCCACTACAGAGTTATGACAAAGATGAAGTGCAGGGCTTGACCAATGAAGGGATCCAATTGATATGTGTTTTATGAAGTAGTCATGCTTGATGTATATAAGGAATTTATATCAGTGAAATGCATATCAGATAAACAACTAGTAAGTTTTTAATTTAATGTTTAGTCTAGGGAAGAAAATTCAAAATGCTGAACTGTGCATATGAGAGATAATGTCTATTTCCATATGTACATGTCTGTACAAAGATACCCTTTCAGAATATGTTATAATCCAGAGACTATGTTTTCTATGTTCTAATAGGGAAACAATAGAGACTTTAGGGTCAGCCATGTCCATGCTTTGAATCAGGGATCAATGAAGAATCATTCTGAAACTGGGCTTATATCCTGTACAATCTCATTATGACAAGTTTCTAGGAGATCAATCTCTCTGCTAGATCACATTGAAATTCAGCCCTTCAATTCTCTACCTCTCATTCCATGCAAAACTGCAACAGAGGAACCGATTCAGTGTTAAACATACATAAATATGTAAATAAAACCATAGCATATAGATTGGTTTGTTGATGCCATGGCCTTCCAAATGCATAAAAGAATACAGTTTTCTAAAATTACGTGGCAGAAAACAAGTGTCCAAATAGTTGTCACTTGAATGTTTCCAAAACAAATGTTACAAGTATAAGTTGGGAGCCTACGAGCAAATTATTATAAGAGAGAACCCCCACTACAATCAGGCCTGTGGGATGCTGCAGGTCTGGCTTGCAAGTAAGATAATGGGATTAAGAAGGACACCCATTGCAATGATGAACAGAAGAAACCTTTCTCATTTCCTAGTCTGCTTCAGAGAAAATCATGTTAGAGCAGAGGGACTCCATTTTTTATTTACTTTAAGGATGAAAATAAATTACCATTTCTCTTTATCTTATTCGCCTAACTGTGAAATGAGATTGTAAGAGAGAATTAAGGCAAGCATTTAGTTAGTATTTGTGAGGGATTTAAATGGGAAAACCAGAGAAAATCTAAATAGATGAATGCTATTTCCTATACTTATATGGAATTAAAGATTTTCACTAAACCAGCTGGAAGCATTCTCCCTGAGACCAATTAGTTTATAATACATGTTCTCCTTTAGTAGAAGCTCAATGCTTCTAGAGACTACCTTGATGAATTCAAGTTTGTATATAGGTATAATTGTCATTTATCAACGCTAATGTTAACAGTGAAGTTCGTAAGTGCCCATTAAAAATTCTCAGTGAGGTCTGATTTTTCATTGCAAAACTACTACACAAGTACCTTTATGGATTTATGTTCCAGATGGCTGTACCATCTGGGAACTAACTTTCATTGTCTAATGGTTTCTTGCTACATTTATACGTATTAGGCAGCAACACCCACTTCTAGTTGCAGTAATTTTCTTTCCTGCATCGGCGCTTAGTAGAAACGGTGTTGTGTACAGCTGATGCAACTGCTCACAGATGACAAAAAAGAGCGTGCAGACTTCAGTGTTCATATGGCTAATAATAGAATGTGCAGCAATAATGCAGCCTCCATTGACCATTTTCAATCTAGAGATCAGAAACATCTGTGCTTGACTTGACATTGTACTGTACGAAATATGTATCCTAAGCAGATTGAGGCTGCCACTTTGTTTCCTTGTTAATGTAGGCTTGCCAGATGGTACTGATGAGACTTTATTTTTTAGAGAGGCTGCATTTAAAGAACACCTGATGGCCTCCAGTGTACCAGAAATTAAACTGCCAGATTTTCTAGTAGATTGATAAAGATGAGAATTTAGTGAAGAGCAACTACCACAGCACAGTTTCCTTCTTTCAAGGCCAATGTTTCTATTAAAGTTCAAACCAAAGAATTGAGAATTTGATGGCAGGATAGCATAGCTCATATGACCAAAGCTTGGCTTTTTTTAAAGATGAAATGTATGTCCAATGTCATGTTTTCTATTTGTTTCTGTCTATAACCCGAATTTAACTGCCATATTTTCATAATATTTCTTTTTACCATTCCAGGATAAGCTTAGTAGTGAGTTCCCTAAGATGCCTCCATATGAATCCCTCGGACCTGTATAACCTTATATAGCAAAAGAGACCTTAAGGATATAGCCAAGTTTTGGATCTTGAGATGGGAGATTATCCTGCACTATCCAAATGGGCCCATCAAAATCAGCAGAGTCCTTCTATGAGATTCAAGTCATTGGAAGAGAATGGATGGTGATTGCAGAAAGTGAAATGATACATGTTACACCACAGAGATAAATACAGAACCATGAGCTGTAGGATGGAGGGGACTTTGGAGTCTGTAGTAGATAAGGTGAGGGATTTTGTCTTATGACCTCCAGAATGAACTCAAGACTGACAGACAGCTAGAATTTAGTTTCACAACCCTTCTAAGTTCCTTTCTCCAGAAATGTTAGGGAGCAGATTTGCAATTTTTCAAATAATAAGTGGGGAAGAATTAATTACAATGGTATTAGAGAATGAATTCAAATTTATTGACTAATGAGACCAATTATTGATTTCACATCATCTTGAATAATTTCATTATAGGAATCATTGACAATGAGGACAATTATTAGAGGAAACAAAGTAAAGGAACAATACTGAGAAGTTGAGAAAGTGAGAAAGGGCTGCACATGAATAAACTGTTCTCTTTTTGGTGCAAGATATGGAAAAATATCTGATCTCTATGAGGAACAGTGTTAGCTGTTTTGTCATTGGCTGAATACTTACGCTACTTTACTCAAAACTTGTGAGGGGAATCTCCCATCTTTATTATTCCTAGGTTTCTCTATTGTGAAAAGTTGCTAATTTTTTTAAGTAGATGGCAATTAACAAAGTGACACACAATCAAACAACATGCTGATAATCAGGAGTGTTGGAATGCTCGACCCGGAATGGGATACCTGAATCACTCTCCCTATTTCAAGGCCGTGAGGGCTATGTGAACAAGATTTCAAGATGAGCAGAAAATGCTCGACCCGGAATGGGATACCTGAATCACTCTCCCTATTTCAAGGCCGTGAGGGCTATGTGAACAAGATTTCAAGATGAGCAGAAAGGCTGTAAGAGCCTGAAGTGAGGGATGAACTTAAGGAAATGGTGATTTCCAGATACAACTCTCAGACACATACCAAACACAAGACTAGTGCGATGTCAAACCAAACAAACTCTTAGCATGGAGAAGGCAAACACCATTAAGTCTTACTACTAGCCAAGATCTAGTCACAATTGAGAGGTGCTGGAAGATAGAAAATCATTTTTTCTTCAACAAAGTGGAACGGGGTATCTCAGCCATGCCTCAGGGTAGGTACCATGCTCAGGAATATATAATACAAATTGCAAGAAAAATATGAGAGATAGAGTGTTAAGGGAAGATATGAGAGAAGAGTAGGTAGGAGTAAGAATATGATCAAGATATATTATAAAAAATAAAAAAATGAAGGTATAAAAATATTTTTAAAATAAGGAAAAATAAAGTTCCTATCCTTAGGATCAGCAGTACCTATCTCTTACATCATTGGCAATCTTGATATTCAAACTTATCTTTTAATTGAAATTATATTCACTCACTGATTGCCTAATCAACATAGAGACCTTTTAAATTACTGATTCTCCATCAGGAATTATGTTCTAAAAGACATAAGACAGTGTTTGGAATACTCTGGCCATCTAAATTTGGGAGGCTTCTAGAGGATGCTCTAGTCTTCTAATAGGAAAAATTCAGGGATGCCTCCCAGCTTTAGGTCAAGTATGTTTCCAAGTACACTACTTGGAATGAAAGTGTTTTAAATTGTTGAAATTAGACAATTTTAAATTGTGTAAACACATACACACATGCCATTTCTTGCATTCTTCAAATTTCTTGAATTTTCTACTGGTAGCCATATGCCAACATTTAAAACCTTTCAGACTTCGCATAGCTTTGGGTTTCAGGCTTTTGGACAAGGGATTCTCAATATGTATCTTATGAGACAATGCAAAGTCCACTATGGAAAAAATTATTCAAGTCAAAATGTCAGCAGTGATACTCTTAGGTGACCATTTTCATGAGGACACACCATCTTACAATGGGCAGTTTCATTTTCCTTTAAGTTGAGCTTATTGAAAGAGCTGCCTTTATTCATATATTCTACTTCTTTACCAAATTTACTGTAATAAGTGATGTCTGCTTCTGCAGCCTTGTTCTCTGCTTTAAAGGAGCAGAAGAATCTTTTGATCTATGACTCTAAATGTTGCTGATCACAAGTGACACCCACATTACTTATTTATATTTATTATCTCTATAGGTATTCACTTTTGTCTACCTTTTAAAGCATATGAATCTGACTACTGGGTATCTCCACATCTCATTGTTTTAAGAGAGAAAAAACAGATGACTTTTAGGAGCATTGCAAAGACTCCTGACCCTCAATCAGAAAAGAAAGGGAACCTCAAACCTACCCCTATAAATGGCTAGAGTCTCTCAGTAATCATTGTGAACAAGCAATGACTATGCAATGCTCTTGCTGGAGCTGTTTTAACTTCTTCCTGAACTTGCCTTTTATTCCTCTTAAATTCATCAGACCTTTGATACCTATTTTTTCATCCATTGTCATCTATACCTTTATTTAAATACAATCAAACTGGACATCTGCACATTCTTAAGTTTTTTAACAATATAATTCACATTTCCATATTTCATTGCTGTTTTTATTTTCCTCCAAAATGGTGAAAGTTAATCTTAGTGCTTAAAGAAATAGGTGTCCCTAATTGTAGAGTATAAAATTCCAGAATGTAGCCGAAATATTGTTCCAGTAATTACTCCTTTGATGCTGTTATCTTCTTGCCAAAATATATTAGCTTGATATAATTCAGAACACAAATCAAGTGACCATCATTTTAAAGGTTATCCATATAAGCACAATCTTATCTTCTAAGACTGTAGTAGTTAGATTTCCTTTAACTCCTATTGAAAGGTAAAATTATATATATCTGAAGTATGGCCTTCCAAGGGTTCTTAATGCCATATGGGGAAGGGAGGGAGAGAGAGAGAGAGAGAGAGAGAGAGAGAGAGAGAGAGAGAGAGAGAGAGAGAGAGAGAGAGAGAGAAGAAGAAGAAGAAGAAGAAGAAGAAGAAGAAGAAGAAGAAGAAGAAGAAGAAGAAGAAGAAGAAGAAGAAGAAGAAGAAGAAGGAGGAGGAGGAGGAGGAGGAGGAGGAGGAGGAGGAGGAGGAGGAGGAGGAGGAGGAGGAGGAGGAGGAAGAAGAGGAGAAGGAGAAGGAGAAGAAGGAGAAGGAGAAGAAGAAGAAGAAGAAGAAGAAGAAGAAGAAGAAGAAGAAGAAGAAGAAGAAGAAGAAGAAGAAGAAGAAGCAGCAAGAGAAGACATGTGGCTTTCAGGAGCAGAGAAAAGACTCCCGACCCTCAGCCAGAAAATGAAAGGCAACGTCAAAACTACCCCATAAAGGGCCAGAGTCTAGAACAAGGAACAAATATGGAATGAAGAAAATGAACATATTGCTCCTCTTATCCATAGACAAGAATTGACAAGATCCAATATCTTCAATTCAGCTATGAGTGATCAGGATCAGAAAACTCTGTCATACTCAGAGACTTGGAGATAGGTAATGGTTTCCTGTGTGGCTCTAGTCTTTTTGACTTCCCCATCAACATACCTATCCCATCCAGGTTATACCTCCTAATAATCTCAAACAGTTAAACAAACAGTCAAACAAGTATCCAAACATATGAGCCTATTGAGGCCATTGTCATTCCAACAACCACACAAGCTACTAAATTTATGTTAATGTTTTAACCAGCAATAAAACCTAATAGAGTTAGCTGCTAGCATTGCTTTCCTTCCAAAGGTGAGCAAATAACTGCTATTGCTCTATTTTGGTGCATACAGACATTGTGGGTGCTGATGAATCTATTCCTCAACCACTACTCTAAAGCCTTATGAAAATATGCATTGTGCATTTGACTCATGTATTATTCAAAAATAAATGAACGAAGTAGTTTATTATAACAAGACCAATTACTCCTATTATTGGCTTGTCTCTCTGGAAATGAAAATTTTATATATAACCAGTTCTAAGAAACTATCTACTATTAAGAATGACCCCTGATAATCAAAATTTATTCAAGTTGGACAATCTAGGCAGTTGTGTGATATGTTATTAGTAGGCTCAGTGCATGTTCCTCCTAAAAAAGAAGAAAACTCACTGTAAGAAAAAGAAATAGATGGTACCTTGATGCTTGTGACCAGTGTTTACTTCAATGTAAGCAAATAGACATTTTAAAAATGGACTTATATAGTTTCCTGTGTTCAAGGATTTCACATGTCCAGCTCATATTCCAACTTGGATTATCCTTCCTTTCCTGATACAATTAATATTGGTATATAAATGGTTAGATGTGATAATAAAATATTTCTTGTGTGGGCTTATGTTTCTTCAATAAATCAAATTCTAGAGCTACTAGTAAAATTCGACCTATAATGTTTAACATATGAGTGAAAAAAGAAGACTGACAGCTAAACATTTTTGTTTTAACTATAAACAATTTGACATATTTTAAATAATTAAAATAAGTGACCTAAAATGCAAAAGAATCTGATAGTCACGAAAATTCCCAGAACTCTTTTCACTACGAAAATTGGTCAAAACACCCAATAGAGGGATTAGGACACCAACACAGACACAAAACTTTGACCTACAGTCTGTTCTGCCTAGAAGGTGTCATAGAGTCTATCAAAACCTTCCTCAGAGAGGCTTCACCCAGGAGCTGATGGACACTGATGCAGAGACCCACAGCCAAACTTAGGAGATACTTAGGGAATCCTGCGGAAGAGGTGAAGCAATGACTGTAGGAGCCAGAGGGCTCAGGAAATCCACAAGAAAACCTACAGGATCAACTCACCTGAGCTTATAGGGGTCCATAGAGACTCAATTATCAACCAGGAAGCATGCATAGTGCTGATGTGCAGATATGGTGCTGAAGCATATCTGCACATATGTAACACTTAGGTAAGCTTGGCCTTCATGCCTGACTCCTAAGGAGCAGGGGCTCTCTTTGACTCTGTTGCCTGTCTTGGGACCCTTCCGCTGCTGGTCTGCATTGTCTAGCCTCAATAGGAGACAAGGTGTCTAATGTTATTGCAATGTGATAGGCCATAACTGGTGGATATCCATGGGATACCTTCCTTTCTCTGAAGGGAAATGGAGGGGTAGTGAAGGAGAAGGTAGGAAAGACTGAGAGGAGAGAAAGTGGAGAAAACTGCAGTTGGGATATAAAGGAAAAAAAACAATTAGTTAATAAAAATTCTGATGATCATGTTAAATAGAGTAATTTATGAAGGAGAACATTATTTTATACTTGCATTGTTTGCTTTTGCTTACACAACTGCTTATGACCTTAAAAATACAAGTGTGAATATGAAAGAAAAAACCCTTACTGTTAAAGATAAATATTTTAAGGATAATCCTTTTTTATTTATTTAGAGAAACTCATTTAATTCTACCAGACAATATTCAACAAAACAGAAAAATATATGGATAATTCTTGTGTGTTAGAGAATGAGCATGCTCCAAAGTAAAAAAACAAAAAAAACAAAAAACAAAACAAACAAACAAACAAAAAAAAACAAAATAATGACACAGTCATCTTCACCTATGTGGGAAATAGTTTTGAGATGAATATCTGCATTAACTACTTAGATACTGTTTCTCCAGTCTTAACAGGACTCTGTAAGAGCATAAACAGCTTGGTTTGTGTCGATGATTGTTATCTATTAATGTAGCATATAGTGGACATACACGTGGGAAGAATGGAATTCTGTGGGAATAGATGTGTAGAATGAGGCTATGAAGCACAGAAGGGTGCAAGCTCACCTCGCCATCTCAGTTGATCATTTATCAACCTGAATATGTGTGGACTTCATTGAAAATAAGACAGTGAATTCCTGTGGTATGGTTATCTCATGAGTCTCTTTTCAAATTTCATTTTGTTTCTTTCACATGTATGGTAGTCGTTTTCTTCTTTCATTCCATCTTACAGAGAGTATTTGCAAGCTCTGTGATAAAACAGGGATTATTATCACTTAATACAGGAAAAAGGAACAGCAGAAATAATCATTTCAGCCAAAAAATGGTTCAGAGCATAGGATATATGTCATTCTATTTTCTATAATGACATATTTTCAAATTTATTTAGCCATTCAAATTACATAAATATCATTTTATCAAAGGAACATTATAGAAAATAATATTTCTCCTGAGCAAGCACCCTTTTATAATTGTAGTTTCACTAGTTATAGTATTTAAAATTCTTATGATTACCTGTCAACTCTTATTGTTAACAAGGAAACTTAAAATAATTCCTGGAGTTCAGAATATGTACAGAAAGACAGCTAGAACAATTATGCTACATTCTCTTCCTTTAAATCTATATGTCTTTTGTCTGAGCTTTCAGATACCAAATATCGTGTCTCTATATTCATTCCTCCAGCAACTCATGCAGCTTACCATGTACATATCATATATTATTTAGCTAGCCAATTAAATATTTTCTATCTACATTTCTGTGGTATTAGAAATTGAACAAGGTAGGCAGGTGCTCCGTCTATTTGCTTGATTACGCTTTCATCTTTTCTTTTTTGTTGTTTTGTTTTGTTTTTTTCCCCAATTTTGAAACATGTTCTCAAAAATTGCTCAAACTTATTTTAAAACCCAAGCCAGAATTGACATTATTTTCCTGGCTCAACCTACTGAATATCTGGGATTATAGACTTGCAACATCAGGCCTGATGGCGAAATTTTCCATACAGATTGAAAGCTTTAGCCATTTAGACTACTGTATGCATGTGTGTGTGTGTGTGTGTGTGTGTGTGTGTGTGTGTGTATGTGTGTATGTATAATGCTCATAGGCATGTGTACAATGTATCTATTTTCTGGAGCTTTTGGACTTCTTTAGTGTGTTCTACTACTATAAAAGCATTTACTTTGGGAGAGTAATTAATATTAAAAACCCCATTAGTTTTCCTTACCCATCAGATATGATTATGAGGATTTAAACCTATAATTCTACATATTTCTTACACATAAGCAATTTAGTTTCCATTTATACTGATGTAACTAATTTAGAAGTTATTTGAGAGGAATAAATATATGTGCTCAACTGTCTCTAGTATATTTTAAATTTTCTTTAATTTACTAAGCTTACTCACTGATTTGTTAGATCTGCAATGGAAAACCACAAGTACAGGAGTGGGAAGATTATGATTTCAGGAAGGTGACAAAAGCAAAATCAAATGGGAGCAGAAATCTGTTTAAAAAACAAAAATAGCATTCTATATTTCAAAAAATAACCTGATTTCCATTAATCTGCATATGTATTTATAGTCTCCTTTGCAAAGGCAACTGAGCCTCTTAGAAAACCTCGGTGGTTCGTAGAAGGCTCTGTCAGTCACGTCACTTAGAACAGCAGCTTAGATCTTGAGCCGTCTCCAGGGCCGCGTGCATGGTGATCATGACAACATGAATGAAAAGGAGTTTAAAAACAGAGTCATGTGCATTTGCCTAGGGCACTGGTAGAAAGATCCGGGTTCTTGGACATGGGATGTGTCCAGAGGAGGGGTGAAAGAGAGGCAAAATATCTGAACTAGCTCTCGGTTGGGACTGCTGGCACACAGAGAACTATGGGAGAAATGTTTTCTCTGAGAGAGAGAAGGTAGTGATCTTTTCCCTTGTAAACCTATACAAAAACCATCTGTTCTTATAAATAATTCGCAACAACACTCAGGCATCTTTGTGACAGGTGACAAACCACTACAGCTAATTATCTATGATCCCTCGAACAGGTACTAATCACTCTTGATGTGGGCAACACTAAAGGAGATGCTGCCATAGTGAAAGGGCCACTGAGGCAGCATGCTGTCTCTGGAGAACTTTGATACCTTGGAAAGTGCATGGAGGGCCAGGTGGGAACAGGGGGAGCAGCAAGAGGTAAAAGCTGGAGGGTGGCCTTAGGAGCTTAGGGGCCTTACAGCCCCATGGCAAGAACAATGACTTCAGCCACCCAGAGGCCCCAAGACTCCCAAGGACTGAACCATCAACCAGGGGCACACATGGTTCCAGCCAAAAATGTGGCAGAGGAAGGCCTTGTTGGGCATCAGTGGGAGGAGTGGTCCTTGGTCAGGTAAAGGCTCAATAGAGGCCCCAACAAAGGGAAACAGAGGGGGGTGAAGGGAAGTGTGTTGGGTGGAGGGGCATGTACATGGAGGCAGGGGATGGGAGGAGGGGTTTGACGTCTTTGGGGAGGGAGGAAATCAGGAAAGGTTTTACCACTGGCAATGTAAACGAGGATGATATTCAATTCAATAAAAAATAAAGAAAAAAGAAAAAAGAGAAAAGAGAAAAGAAGGTATGCTTAGAATCAATGGACACAGGATTTTTTTTCCACCTAATGTATCCAAAATTAGAACAGCAGCAACAACAACAAAAACAACAAGAATAATAAAAGGGAACAGAAACCTCAAATATTCAGGAAGGTAGTTTATTTTTCATGAATTTTAGTTAAAAAAATGTTTTATCCTTGTCTTGGTTGGATGTAGAATGCCAAGGCTCATAGAACTCTTTGTCCTATATGGGTTTCTTTTCCTTTAGATGAAAAGAAAGTGGTTGTGGCAGGCTGAACCCTCAAATTAGGATTTCTTTTTCTGCTAGTAAAACATAATGAGCTTGGGTATAAAAATGCCCCTTCTATGACCATGGGCTGCTTTTAGAATTTTCTTGTAACTCACTTCTCTACATGTGTTCTAAATAGATAATTGTTTCTGTTGTTTCTATTCTAGATGATAATTTTAAATGTTTTAAAATAAGAGGCCTTGGTACAAGTGAAATGGATTTTTCTTACGGATTTTAGTAACCGGAGGATGCCTTTGGGGACAGAGAATAAAAGTAAAATGATTTCTTTAAAAAAAAAAAAGACTGGATGCATGAAGAGCTATTTGCTATCAGGATGTAGGGAGGGGAAAAGCACGTTGGAATCAGGCTGACAAACAGTTGAGTATAAGCTTCATCAGCAGACAGAGGAACTTGGGACCATTGCCTATTCTGTTCCTACTTGAGGTTTCCAAGCTCTACTATGGGGATAATAATTTAGAGGTCTATTATTGTGGTTCAAATTCAATTACATTATAGCATTTAAAGATCCTAGAGTGCTCAGTCTACAGTAACGTTTAATAGAAATCTCCAAGGAAACCTGTCTGCATCAACGTAAATGTTACAGCAATACTCTCGGTTATGAGGAAGCTGGTGGCCTGTGTCACAGTGATGAAAAGGGTTTCCCTGTCTCCAAATCTGAACGAGGAAAACATTTCATTCTAATTAGGAACACTTAGTTTCTGTCTAGCTTAAAGTCTAGAATGAGACTCATTAGCAAACAGAGCAAGAGGGAAGGAACACTGGGGATGGAAAGGAGATACTGCAGACTCACTGAACCTTCTCCTTCCTCATTCCTTTCTCTCTGATATTTGGGATATTTGTAGTATAAGAGAAGTGTCTCCACCAATCCACCCACTCCTGCTTCTCTGTCCTGGTATTCCCTTATAGTGGGGGCAACTAGCCTTCTCAGGACCAAGGACCTCTCCTCCCCTTGATGTCCAACACGGTCATCCTCTGCTGCATGTGCATCTGGAGCCATAGGTCTCTCCATGTATACCCTTTGATGGTTTAGTCCCTGGGAGCTCTGGGGGTACTGGGTGGTTCATATTGTTGTTCCTCCTACTTCTAAGTTAGAAAGACAAAGAGGCAAGTTTAACTTCTACACAAGAAAGCAGAGAGGGAATAGCTCAAGCCTTCCGGGTGAAGAGAGCTGAGGCAAATCATCGTTCTATTTATTTTAGCTTTTCCTTGGGGAAAATGTGAAAACCATTAGAAAGAGAAGAGTACCTTGGTGCCAGTTCTACTGTAAATACTTGCTTTTGAATGATTTTTTTTTATACATAAAAAAAATCAGAGACTAATGGTAGTGATTTAGTAAGACAGTTAAAAGTTCTTGCTGCAATTTCACTGGACTGACTATAGGTTCCCAGCACCCACTGGTAGGTCCAAAGCTTTAACTCTGATTACAGGTAATCTAACGCCTTCTTCTGGCCTCTGTGCTCACTGCATGCACACTGTACACAGAAATGCATTCAAGCAAAACACCCATCAAAAAAATAAAACTGAAATCCTTTTTTAAAAAAGATCAAATAATTTTTTTCTGTTCATAAACTGAATACTATGCACTGACCACTTCAGGTAGTTGAGAAATTATATATTGAGCGAGAGCTGAAGGTGACCTATGAACTTCATATGTCCATTGACTTTTTTAATGTAAACTTAGCAAATATAAATTTCTCAGCTAATTATGATATACACTTTTATTTTCTTTGCCTTGTGTTCTCTTTTATACTCCCTTACCTTCAGAAGATATAAGGATAATTTTGGCACTCATTTATCTATTGTTTATTTACTTATAGACAGTAAAATAGTTGACTGTTTTCTCTCTGTCTTGAGGTGGATCTGGAATTTGAAATTCACTCTGCAGAATCCTTAACAGAGGACATACTCCAGGAAGTTAATTTACAAGATACAATTAGCATTTCCTTTCATCTTTATTAGATTGATTTCGGAGTGTGGCTTTAGGATTATTTTTTTGGCAACTTAAATATGCTTGGCATTCCAAACTATAAATGCTTCTTTTATTGACCCAGTATTCACCTAGGACTTCTGCTTAAATAAGTCATATGTTTCTTTGTGCCCTGAATGAGAATCTGCTCTACAAATGCTCACTGGAAGAAGGACTGGATATTTTAGCATACTTTACAAATGAATATCCATTGAGTTGAACTGTAATAGAAAAAGCAAACAAACAAACCGATAGCTCTTAAGTCCTAATTCCATCTTCCTGATTGTCATTTGTGAAGTGTTGATAGGAAAGAACACAGTTCTACTAGGATTTCACTGGGCTGAAAAGTTATGGCAACTGTTTCTGATTTGTGTGTTTGACAGCATGAAACTAAAATAAACAAATTAGGTCATCTCCACATAAAATTTCATTTAACAAACTTTTTTTAAAAAAAAATAAAGTTTTAATCGGATCATCATATACTCTCAAAAAGTTGTGGTGGTTACTCCTCATCGACTGGTCTGGTTCTAGAAAGCTCTGAGAATATACTTCAGTAGGTACCTGGTAAGGTCTTTTTCAGGGAGTCCTGTTTTGAACCCTGGCCATACTATATCATTGGCTTCAGAACCCAGGATATATAAAAAGAAGAAAGGAGATAAAACCAGGCAAGTAAGAGTATCCTCTTATTCCTGCTTCCTGATCTGATGACATGTGAACAAACAGTTATATCCACCAACTGATGAGGTGAGCAATACCAACAGACTCTAATTTTGGAAGAACCCAGAGTGTAGGAACTCTATGCTTGCACAAGAAAATAGTCCCAGAGCCAGACCTTGAATCCAGAGTCAAAGTCTATGCTTTAAGTCATTATGCACGAAGCCTCTTCAAGTCTATCATTGAAATTCAATAACCATGGTATATTATAATCTGGTCTATTCAAAATGGATATCTTTATTGTCTCTCAATGTCTGTAAAGTGATCTAAACAGATTTGGTTTAAAAATCAAATATTTTATCACTATCAATACAGTCAACTTATAAACAGGAAAAGGCCTAAAGACTCTGGAAATTGATCACCATATGATTGCTTAGCCTATACTTGATATTTGGAAAACTCTTTAAAGCTGGTGAGATTTTTAGAATGTTGTTCTTGTTGCTGTTGTTTTATAGCATTTGAGTTTAATTCATCAAGTCTGATCTGGGGCTGCAGAGGCTCAGAAAGAGGAAATGATTTCATTGTTTTAGATCATGGGACATTGTGACTTGCCACAATTTATTACCAAGTCTGAAATGGTCATGCAAGGAAAGGTGACACTACCTGAACCATGTGCTTAGCTATCATTTATAAATAACTCTGTTACCCACTTGGCTTATGTCTACTGCTCATACAGTGATAATAGAAGTTTATCTGTAGTCTGAATCTGTTTGGAATATTGATATTGTAATTATATGGTGTATAGTACAGTGCATGACCTGTAATATATATTTATTTCATAGTTGTAATTACTACTTATATTTATTATTTACAAGGACATAACAAAGCTACAAGGTTTGGCTGTTTTCCCAATTCAGCAGCACAGAATGATGTCATAAAATTGATTGTAATTTACAATCTTTACACAGAGCAGTTCTTCCAAAGATCTATTTTCTTAAGAGCCCATGCACATTCACAATGTTAAAAACAAAAATAAGGAAAGGCACTGGCTTTTTCTATCTTGTTGAATTCAGTCATTGAAAACCGATCCTTGGACTTCACAACAACTGGTATGGTTCCTCATGTTGGAAAAGTCAAATATGCTTTCTCCATAGACAGAGGCACCACTGGTGTTGGATACATCTACTTGAACTACAGGCAAACAAAAAGCAAGGTGCATAGGTCAAGGTAAAATATGAAATGTTATACCTGGGGAAAATACTGAAGTGAAGAGGAAAGTGCTGACAGAAAGAAGGGGTGAGGGCAACAACGGAAGAGCACTGTTTGATATGGACGCTCTCCTAATGCTTGAGGAATGGACCCATGGATGTCAGGTTCCTTGGTGAAAGCAACATATAAATGCCACTGATTTCTGTTAGTAGCCTGCTGAGTAGGAAAGATGCTAGTAATGTTCATTCTACAGTGTTATTTCTTGAGGCATTGGAAAGAGTTCTCATGCCCTGGTGGAAACCTAAGGTGACGGAGATGAGTCCTGCACTAAAAAAGACCCACAGTCTACCGCTTCACATTTTTAAAGTTATCCTGGCTCAATTCTCCTTTAATTTGTTTTGTTCTTACATCCCTATTTCAGACAATATAGGAAGGATACTGAATGTAAACTGCAGCTAGGGCATTTCTTGGCAAGTGGTCCACTTGAAGTTGTTCTATTCCAGGCATGAGGAAAAGAAACAGTCCTCTGTACTGAAGCAGTTCTGTGCATGGTTGTTTTGTATCCTTCCCAATAATACCAGGCAGGTCTTACAAAGCTATCACATGTAAAACCTTAGTCTTCTTGATGGAACTTTCCTCTAACCTTTCATTTTTCCTTTCTTCTTTCATCAGTGAAAGTAAAATTCTGCCGGTCTTACTATGTATGTCGGTAGAGAGTAGAAACGTTTCACACATGAATCAAACACATGTTAAAACTGTTAAAAGTGCATTCTATTCAACCTCACTTCAGACAACAAAGAAAAGAATAACTAGAGCTTACAACTGCAACATTACAACTGTGACCACAACATGCCCTTGTGGTTAAGCAACCTAAATTACAGTTTGATTATTCATGCTTTGTCTGAAATAAAGGCCTCTGGACAACATTCTGGTTGACAAGCATGAACTAACAAGAGACTTCATGCTCAAGTGCCCCTCCCCCACTCTATTGCCATTGACACTGTGGTTTTCTCTCTCCTTGTAAGCTTCCCAGTAGGGATGAAATACACTAAAAGTCTGTTATAGCTAAAGAGGGAGTTTCACCTTAACACATCATCCACTTCTTCAAGATTCATTACAAAAGCTTCCCACTTCACAAAGACTCATAAATGGCATAGGGACCTGGAGGTAATTCAGCAGTTAAGAGCATTTACTGCTCTATGAATGACTTAGGTTCAATTCCCAGGATCCACAGGGTAGCTCATGATCATCTGTAACTACAGATCCAGAGAACCCAAAACGCTCTCTGATCTCAATGAGATCTGCAAGTACACACACACACACACACACACACATACACCCCTCACACTCACACATACAATATAATGAGGAAACATTTTAACAATTTAAAAAGCCTTTAAAACTCTATAATACAGAGTATACTATGTAACTATTTACCAATTTTTAGAATATCTACTTTGAATGTTCTTTTGAGTGCTTACTGTAATAATAAACTTCTACTTTATCGGTCTTTTGGGTCAATTTCTTTGGGAAAATAAGAATGCAGCAGAAAACTTTGATTTGGTGCTATACAGAGTCATGTGTGTGTGTGTGTGTGTGTGTGTGTGTGTGTGTGTGTGTGTGTATATATAAAGGAATATATATATATATATTTATATATATATATTTATATTTATATATAAATAGTTACATAGTATACTCTGTATTATAGAGTTTTAAAGGCTTTTTAAATTGTTAAAATGTTTCCTCATTATATTGTATGTGTGAGTGTGAGGGGTGTATGTGTGTGTGTGTGTGTGTGTGTACTTGCAGATCTCATTGAGATCAGAGAGTGTTTTGGGTTCTCTGGATCTGTAGAATATCTGGATCTCTGGAATATATATATATATATATATATATATATTCCTTTATGTTTGTGTAATGTACAATGGTTTCATTCAAATATGACAGAACCTTGTATTCTCTTACCAAAATCTCAGGTGTGAAATTTGTCATAAAATACAATGAGGGGCTTGACATCATATTAGACAAGGAAAAAAAGATAGTGGTAGACTTTGACAAGGACTGCTTTACTTTAGTTGAAATAATATTTAATGTGTTTTTCCTCTCAATGCTTCCAAGATCATGTATTTGTTTCTGTTAACAGTTATAAGATTTCATATCCCAAATACTCCAGTAAGACCAAAAACTTGATTTAAATAAAGTTATTAATGAACTCTATCTTCCTTTAATGTTTTCAGTCTTAAAATAGAGAAGGTCCAGAAAAACCCCTGGAAGAAATAGGAGGATGCTGGAAGACAGTCTTTACAAAGAATGAGGATTTGTCTTTCCTAGGATGACAGCATTTTATATGTGCCTTGTGGAGGTCACAAGAGTTACTTGTTTCTTAATCATTTTATTCAACTTCAATATTAATATAACACAGGAAGATAGCTCTATCTTCAAACTGAAGCACACATTTATCTGTCTATTAGTGATAATTTTGTGATAAGAATAGTCAAAGATACAGCTAACTTATAACTTTTAAGACATTTTTCAACTTATGTTTTTCCTAAATTTGTCAAAGTAATATGAAATGTTTTTCTTGTGTATTAATTGAATCAAGGCTAGTAATCTAATTCTTTCAAAGTATACTCACAACTGAACTGGGAAATTGTAATTATTATTTGGTTTTCCAAGAAAAATTAAATGTATGTTGTAAAGACAAATATTCACCTTATGCATGTTGAACATAGGATAAATTCAGGAGGGCAGTTATGGATATTAATTTTCCTTATTGGATGATGTAAATTTTCATGTTGCAATAAGTTCAAAAAATCAAAAATATCTTAGGGTAAGGAAATATTTATTTTGTCTGCTGAGGGGCTTTATGATATAGGTAACAAGAAATGGCTTAAACAAAAGGTTATTTTTTCACTGGCAATAACATTCTTTAAAAATGAAGCAGAAGTTGGCCTAAGGACAAAAAATGTATAAAGGCTTTGATTATGCAATTTTCTGACTTTTTCTCAGGTGTAAAATTAATATATAAACTCAGGACATAGGATATAGCTACACATCAGCCTAATCTAGACAATCCCTCATTAAGATACCATTTCTGACTGGTTTTAGACTATTTAAAATTGACAATTAAAACAACCATCTCATGGGCAGGCTTTCTAAAACTGATTCCTAGTTTCTAGACTGTATGATCATGAATCATAATATAAGCAATTAAGAGCTTCAATTGCTTCATTTATAAAACAGACAAATTCGTTTATCCCTTAATACATAAAAATTATTATTTTTAAAAAATTTAAAAAAATAAAGGAAACATACATGCATTTAGAGTTTCAGAGTTAGAGATTAGACTCTGGACTCAATGCTGTTAATTCTGTAGCCTCCAGAATTTCATAGTAAAATTCTATTGCTGAAAAAATCATATACTTATACCATAGAGAAAAATAGCTGGAAGCTTCGTTGGATCTATTAGTACTGGTAGTGCTGTTCATTCTACTAGAGGAAAATAGTAATCATCAGTCTCACTTAGCTTGGAACATCATGAGTTACAATAATGACCTACCTTGCAAAATACTCCCTTCCGCTGATACAACAGTGGTACAAATGTTGTAGTAGTAAACAACCACCTCTTGATTAAATTTAAGACCCACTCTAAACCCCATACTTGACATATCTAAAGTGGTCAAAACCTGACAGTAGACAGATCATAAACTGTAGGGGGAAACCTACTGCTATTATGCTATCAAAAAGGACATGAACAAAAATGATTCTATTAGCAAATTATTATAACCAAAGAACAACTCAATTATTTAGCATGTGCTAGAATAGTGGCTTTTTGAGGAAGATGGCAACTAACAGAGAAAACTACCACTGGTCAATGCATAGACAATAAGAGACCCTGAAATGCTCACACCCTCAAGTGGAATGTATATATTACATCCTCATCTCATGGTGCATGGATTTATACAGAAGGGGAGCCAGAAATAATCGAAGGTCCAAAGGTGTGTATATTCAGCTTATAATGTTTTTGAGGACAAACTACAATATGTAATCAAATTCAGTATGAATCTAAATCATAGTATTTAACTCTAGTCACTGAATCAGGTTGAAGGAAGTTTGCAGTAATTCAGGTAGACAGGACCTGCAAGTTCTTACACAATCAGTCAATGATATAATTAAAAGTGCTCCCTGAGGAGAGAAACAAAGGATGAATAACCCTGGGACATAAATAAGTCCTGCTGCTTACATTTGCTCGATAGGAGCAGGGAGTACAAAAGTGCAATGATTATTTTAAGAAAGATTAATGTGTTAAACAATATGTCCCAACTGTCCACTATTGCCAAGCTGGTTTCAGGAGATAAAATATAGAATTAACTGAGATCTGATCTCTGCCTTCCAAAGATGTTTTTAAATAGCTATGTGTAGTTGGAAGGGAACAGAAAAGAAAAATATTTCTTACAGATTAGTTAATAGGTCTCTCTGTGAATATTTATAAATTAAGTACTTTAAAATAATTATGTAACATACACAGTGCATTGATATACATTTTCCTAAAAATAACACGTAAAATATCCATCAAAAATAGTAGTAAAGCCCATGTGACAACCAGTGATTTCTCTAATCCATAATAACATAATATTTATTATCACATAGTATTAATACTGAATATTTATCTTACACTTAAACATTTATTAAGTGTGTTTTAATGTTTTTTAATTCATTAAGTCATTAAACTTTCCAGAAACTTACAAGACAGTAACTAAAGTACTTTTAATTGAAGCTTAAGAAAACCAACACCTTATAAAATGACTTAACTAGTATGCAAAGTCATAGAAGAAACCAATGGAGTCCATTTGAGACACTGTCTTTCAGCCATTGGGTGTGATGAATACTGAAGTAAACATCAGCTCCAGACAGTTTTCTTAGTTTTGCATAGAGATCTCATTGAAAATATAGAATATAAATAATATTTTTCTTCAGTCATCACTTTTTAAGGTAGTAATATTTTTGATTGTATTCATCTCTAATAAGATCTTTGACTAAACTTTTGGTAAAAATTCACATTGTTGAGTATGTAATAAAGAATATTGGGTTTTGCCTTTTCATTGGTCTGATGGAGAAATACAGAATCAACTTTACTGGAAGTTCAGTGTGTGAAGGAGAGACGTTCAACATCAATGCTCTAGTCATTCAGCCTGACATTTCTTTGTGAAGTGGGCAGAAAATTAAATTGCCTCAAATTAGAGGAGAAAACCACACACCATGAGAAGTAACATGTGCGGTGACAGCGGAGGTCACGCTTCCACTGACGTAGGTGAGACTCTCACCATATGAGTGCCGTTGATAGTAATAAGAGCTGTGGGGCTGCCCTTCTTCATATGCTCAAAACCATTACTACTCAGCCACCTCAAAATATCAAATGTTCCCTGGCATTTGAAGTTAGTTCTATGGAATGACACTGTTACATTTGTCTAAAAAGTTAACTTCATTAAGTGTGTGCGGTCTTACTATTTTAAGCTCCTTTCACCCATCCTTTACTCTTCAGTAAAATATTGTAAGAGTCTAGATCTTGACTGTTCTAAACCATCCTGGGTTTCAAAACAACCATGTCAAACGAGACTGTGCTAGTCAGGGATTTGAATGTGTATATGATTTAAGTATCAAAAATTTCAGAGGGCAATTTGAAAATTCACGACATTCTGCAGGAGTCCCTAGAATATGGGCTAGATGAAGGTAGATGTTGGCTTCAATCCAGGAAAAGACTCTAGACATGCAAAAAGGAAGCAAAAGGAACATTCCAAGTCTAGTCAGTAATTACATCATTAGATCGTCTTCATAAAATTAGTAATATATATTTGGCAACCAGGTAAACATTAGTGAACAGCTCAAAGTCTAATAAACTTAGAAGACTAAGATTTGATTTCTCCTTTTCCTATCGTGGAAAAATGTGAGAGACGGTGATATGGTCCAAGTGAGGTGGGTGGTTCCAATACAACTCACCATGGTCAGCAGAACCCTGAATAAACTTGTTAAGTAGAGAAAATGGACACATTACACAAGACATGTTAACATGTATGTGTTAGGTACTGAGGTAACTTTGTAATTTCCTTTTGGAGTTGAGGCAGAAGGTAAAAACTCTTTGAACTGGACATCAAGATCAATCCACTAAAGCCCCATGGGAAACCATAAGAATGAAAATTTTCAAGCTAAGAATGAGCAGCAGAGGCCAGGAGGCAAATAAAGCTCAATGCCAGTTCTTGAAAGGAAGTAAATCACTTTTGCTGGAGGTTGAAATCAGGTGGGAGATTCCTGGTTGTCACAGTGACTGAAGGGTGTTGTTAGCATTAGTTTCACTGAAGCCAGGCTGACTAGTAATTTCTTTATCAGAGCCACACAACAAAATACAGCCATTCCCAAACACCAAACGATTTCCAGTTGAGAAAATATGAAAGAGAAGGTCTAGGAAAAGAAGCAATGAAAACTTTGGAAAAGTAGACATTAATTTTCAAACAGCAGGTAATGACTATATCTCAATTGCCAGCCCCAAGAGCCCTTCAAGGTTTTAGAACTGAAAAAGGTGATCAGTCTATGTGAGCATCGAGGAGGAGGAAAGACACAATTAACAATGGATTTTGTCATTTGCTGAAAGGTGGTAGAGCTGAGAGAACATGGGAAATAAAGAAGTTGATAGCTATGGCCGTATATCTCCAGACAGAATAGCAGGATGTTAAGAATGGAACCATCACTTTCTCCACTGAGTAAACCTTTCTTCCAAGGTCTGACTCACATTACATTAGACTATTGCATGATGACTGCCCATTTCATTTTTAATTCTATCTGTGGTGTTTGCTAACCCATAAAAGTTTAAAGTTTTTTTTCTAAGGTTTTGAAACCCGAAAAAGGAAGGGAATCTCTGTCAAACATTTAAAAGAGAAAATCTTCTTCTGCTTTCCTCTACAATTTGCCAAAGTAACAGCCATAAAGGACAACATGGAACACCAGCTCAAGAAACGCAATTTCGAAAGCACCCTGACAAGCCAGAAAGTACAAGTAAGGAAGCCACTGCTCTCAGGCTGTACAGTCTAGGCTGTCCATCAACCCTGGCACCCCTGAAGCTCTGGAGTTCCTTGTGATTCAGAGTCGATATCCTAGAAGTCCTTGCAAGGGATAACATAGCACACTGCTTGCATCTGCAAGTGCACACACATGTGACACACAGACACATGCAGCATACATCTGGGCGTTTACTCTTCAATATTAATTCAAGGGTTAAAGAGAAAATAAATTCATTAATGACAGTATATCTATCTTAAACTTCCTTAAATTTAGTTTGGACTAGAAACTATCAACTAAAGGTTTAATGTTGCTTCCTCAGTTTTAATTAAACCAAGTTCCAGAAATAATTTGCACACAGGGCAACACAACCGGCTGCCTTGATACAAATGGCATTAGTGGCCAAGGTACCCAGCGCTGATTAAATGCAATCACAAGCCATCCTGTGTTTTTGTGTGACTTCTCAGACAGGTATTTATAAAAATCATTCTAGGAGCCTTGCATTAAATGCACTCAGCAATCAATTGCTCTCCAACTATGTAAATCACCATGTTCAATAGGTTAATTACATGTTACCTCCAAGAGAATTTGCTATTTTTTCACTGTTGACTTTTCTGTTCCCACTTGTTTTTACATGACATTTTCAAACTCATGGAATTATTTCAAATATCCATTCATTATTTGCCTTGACAAACGGTGAAATGAGTTTCAAATTCAGATGCAGAAATCTAAAATACAGATTACAGAAAGACAGACAGACCATGCAGCCCTACAGGCATTAATATTAAATATTCTTGACAATTACTATACTGGACACAGAAAACATGTACACTGAGTGTATTGGACTATTGAAAAACTAAAGTTCATCCAGGCATTATAGGGTAATGTATTAGTGTTCACACCATGCTGGAAAGTGACATTTCTCTAGTTCCTGGGAAGGATTTTTGGTGATGCAGTCTCCTTTGAATTGGAAAGACAAATCTATCAGTGTCTGAGGTATTGACACTGGGTTAGGGTCAGGGTTAGGGTTGGGGTTGGGGTTGGGGTTGGGGATAGGGTTAGGGTTAGGGTTAGGGTTAGGGTTAGGGTTAGGGTTAGGGTTACCAAGACCTTAGCCTCATTTGTAGTTCTGGGCCTTGCTGGAAGAGGTCAGTCTTTTAACTAAAGGAGGTGAGGAAGGAAATGGATTAAGATTAGTGAGATCGTTCTCACATACTATCTGGTTGAAAACTTAGTGGTAAAATACATAGACTTACAACAACAGGCAAGTCACTAAATGTCTTAGTCAGGGTTTCTATTCCTGCACAAACATCATGACCAAGAAGCAAGTTCGGGAGGAAAGGGTTTATTGAGCTTACACTTCCATGTTGCAGTTCATCACTAAAGGAAGTCAGGACTGGAACTCAAGCAGGTCAGGAATCAGGAGCTGATGCAGAGGCCATGGAGGGATGTTTCTTACTGGCTTGCTTCCCCTGGCTTGCTCAGCCTGCTCTCTTGTAGAACCCAAGAGCACCAGCCCAAAGGTGGAACCACCCACAAGGGGCCCTCACCACTTGATCACTAACTGAGAAAATGCCCCACAGCTGGATCTCATGGAGGCACTTCCCCAACTGAAGCTCCTTTCTCTGTGACAACTCCAGCCTGTGTCAAGTTGACACACAAAACCAGCCAGTACACTAAATAAAATGCAAGTGATGGGGAATATTCTTTTCTATATTCTTTATTTACATTCCAAATGATTTCCCCTTTCCCGGATCCCCCCTCCCCATATGTCCCATAAACCTTCTTCTCTCCATCCCTTCTCCAATCACCTCCCTCCTTTTTCTCTGTCCTTATATTCCCTTCCCATGCTAGATCAATCCTTTCCAGGATCAGGACCCTCTCCATACTTCTACATGTGAGTCATTTGTTATGCAATTTGTGCCTTGGGTATTCAGGGCTTCTGGGCTAATTAATATCCACTTATCAGAGATTGCATTCCATGTGTATTCTTTTGTGATTGGGTTACCTCACTTATTTGCAGATGACATGATAGTCTACTTAAGTGACCCGAAAGCCTCCACCAGAGAACTCCTACAGCTGATAAACAATTTCAGCAAAGTGGCTGGTTATAAAATCAACTCAAGCAAATCAGTAGCCTTCCTATACTCCAAGGATAAACAGGCTGAGAAAGAAGTTAGGGAAATGACACCCTTCAAAATAGCCACAAACAATATAAAGTATCTTGGTGTGACTCTAACCAAACAAGTGAAAGATCTATATGACAAGAACTTCAGGTCTCTGAAGAAGGAAATCGAAGAATCCTTAAAATGGCCATCTTGCCAAAAGTGATCTACAGATTCAATGCAATCCCCATCAAAATCCCAACTCAGGTCTTCACAGAGTTAGAAAAAGCAATTCTCGAATTCATCTGGAATAACAAGAAACCCAGTATAGCTAAAACTATTCTCAACAACAAAAGAAATTGTGGGGGAATCAGCATACCTGACTTCAAGCAATGCTACAGCGCAATAGTGTTGAAAACTGCATAGTATTGGCACAGTGACAGACAAGTGGACCAATGGAATAGAATTGAAGATCTAGAAATGAATCCACACACCTATGTTCACTTGATCTTCGACAAAGGAGCCAAAAACATCCAGTGAAAAAAAGATAGCCTTTTCAACAAATGGTGCTGGATCAATTGGAGGTCAGCATGCAGAAGAATGCGAATTGATCCATTCTTATCCCCATGTACTAAACTTCACTCCAAGTGGATCAAGGACCTCCATGTAAACCAGACACACTGAAACTAATAGAAAAGAAACTCGGGAAGACCCTTGAGGACATGGGCACAGGGGAAAAGTTCCTGAACAGATCACCAATAGCTTATGTTCTAAGATCAAGAATTGACAACTGGGACCTCATAAAATTACAAAGTTTCTGTAAGGCAAAGGACACTGTTAAAAGGACAAAACGGCAACCATCAAATTGGGAAAGGATATTCACCAACCCCACATCTGATAGAGGGCTAATATCCAATATATACAAAGAACTCAAGAAGTTAGACCCCAGGGAACCAAATAACCCTATTAAAAAATGGGGTACAGATCTTAACAAAGAATTTTCACCTGAAGAAATTCGGATGGCCGAGAGGCACCTTAAGAAGTGCTCAACATCATTAGTCATTAGGGAAATGCAGATCAAAACAACCCTGAGATTTCACCTTACACCAGTCAGAATGGCTAAGGTCAAAACTCAGGAGACAGCAGGTATTGGCGAGGATGTGGAGAAAGAGGAACACTCCTCCACTGCTGGTGGGGCTGTAAGATGGTACAACCACTGTGGAAATCAGTCTGGAGGTTCTTCAGAAAACTGGACATGAGACTTCCAGAGGACCCTGCTATACCTCTCCTGGGCATATACCCAAAGGATTCCCCGGCATGCAATAAAGACACATGCTCCATTATGTTCATAGCAGCCTTCTTTTTAATAGCCAGAAGCTGGAAAGAACCCAGATGCCCCTCAAAGGAGGAATGGATACAGAAAATGTGGTATATTTACACAATGGAATACTACTCAGCAATTAGAAACAATGAATTCACAAAATTTTTAGGCAAATGGTTTGATCTGGAATATTCTTTTCATCCACAAGGATGCTCATGCTTGAGCAAGCTTGCGTGAACACACACACACACACACACATACACACACACACACACACACACACTGATGTGACTTTGAGCACATGTGTCATTTTCTGATACACTTATCCCACATAACAAAATTATTCGAAGCCATTTTTTCCATGTCTGTCCATTTTCTGAATTCCCTCAGTCATTATATATTGCCCAAATATATATGGAAAAATGTGTTGCAAGTAAATCACTAATTCAATAAAGTAGGATTTTTTCTTCTGTCTCATTTTCCATAGGATGCCTATTAAATGCACATTTGTTTTATAAAGCTTGTGTTATTTTACAGACTGCTGTAAGGGTTACATTCATTATTTATATAATGAAAGTGAAAAATCTAGCCTATAATTCATTCACAGCATTTAAATAATCTCTGACTTTGATAAAATAAAATATCAAATCAAAGATCTACTGCCTGGAAAAGAAAATAAATGGGATTGAACCAGGGAACTAAACTACTGGCGCAAGAAATACAAAAAAAAAGTGTACATGTGATATTATTTTAGGCAAAAATATTTTCAAGAATTCCGTTTTACTATCAATGACATGGTTAGATATCTCCTAAATTCCATTATAATTTAATTTTCTAACTAACTGTAGGCATATTTTCCTAACATGATTGAGCAAATTATATGGCCAAATTTGTTTAAAAGAGAAATAAAAATAAGTTTTGCAATTTTATAAGTATATGAAAGCATCAGAGTTGATTAACATATCTCTGGTTCTTCAGAGCTTTTCTTATTCTACATTCCTGCAAGATTATCCACACTCTCTTGAGATGACTCACCCTTTCTGAACCAACTAAATTGGTGTGATTTACCTTGTCTTCAGCTAATTGGCAGCTATATTGCAATATATGATGTCTTCACACCGTTCTACTTTCCTGTCAGCTGGTGTAGATGCTAGAAGATTATAACAGCTAAAAGAAGATAGAATACTTACTCATCAAGAGTCAAAAGAAAGATTACTAGGGAAACAAAACATTAAATGTTAAAAATTAAATGTTTAACAGTAATTGATAAGAGTTACTGAAATTTTCTGGAACTTGCTTATTAAAAAGTAGTCCTTCTGGGACAGTCAGAGGGTGCAATGGGAAGGAAATAAAATCTGGAGTGTAAAAATATACACATACATACATACATACATACAAGATTAAATTAAAAATAATTTAATGCTCAAAAATAGTAGCCCTTCTAATCAAATATCTTAACCAGAGATTGCATTAAAGAATGTCTTGAAAGATGCAATGTCAGAATAATAAGAGTCTGGCATTTGTAAACAGCTATGCCTCATTTCTAAAAGGAGCATATGTAAGCACAGTTTGGTATGACAAAAGGTCAGGTGGTTGATGCAAGGAGTTATGAAGTTGTTACTCTCAAGGGACATTTCATTTCCCTTCATATGAAAACTCTAGATAATTTTTTTCAATTCTAATAACAGTATCATCTAGAAAACAAATTATAGCAAAGTCCTCTTATTTTCTATCCATGAAGCAGGAATATAATACTTGCTTTTAATAATTCTTTAAAGAATTACTTCATGAAAGTCAGAAAACCACCTAAATTAATTTTCTATACTAGATCCTGATTAAAATATTTTTACAGTATCAGAGACATAATTCATCCTATCTCAGAACTGAGACGCAATTAAGGATGGCTAATTCGACAAGACAGATACTGGAATTCTATCCTTCCTGCTGCTCGGTGGATCTATAGGAAACTGACAAGTTTTAGTCTTGAATACCTGATTATAATTTCATCTGTGCAATTGGAAATGTGCAAGACTGAAAAATTATGAAACATTTGAGTTGTGAATGCTATCCATAACCTTGTTGCTCCTGATTTTAGAACAGTCCAGTAAATAGGAAAGAAAAAACTGTGATCTTGCACAAATTCTATTTTGGTAAGACCACAAGAAAGAACATGAAGCACCAACAGAAAATGTTAGCACATATAGACCTGAACACAGAGTGTGTAAGTCCTGTACTTGGCGACACTATAATAGACATCAGAGAAATCAACGATCAAAATCATATTTATGGTAGACTTTCTAGACAGATATTTTAGTGAATATGCTATCCAGAATTAGTCCAAGATATAGGTTTGGGGAAAGTGGTGTCTGCTTAGTTTTCATTGTCGTGCAATTTAGTACCACTACCAACACAGCACTTCGAATTTAGAAACTGAAGAAACTGACAAAATTGGTGCTGAAGTAGGAGATCCATGGGTGTCTCTGTCTTCCTGAAAACTATACATACTTTTCCAGTACTCAGATACTTTGTTTAGAAATCATTATTTCTCCCCGTATCACTATTTGATTAAATATTTCAAAACAGAACACAAGGTGTGGATCTTTTTTACACATAGCAACTTAAATCCCAGTTAAAATAAATATGCATTTTTAACAATATCTAGAGCCTATATACAATATTATCTCGAGCATGCTCCCACAATTCATATTTAAAACACTCTAACTTATCCTAACAAATAACATAAAGTTAAACCTCTCCCACAATATGCTTATTTTATTAATAAAGTGTTAATATGAATATGCATAAGAATGAAATATGTCTGTTACATGTTAATCATTCTAAAACAAATTCTGTGTTTTGCTGAGCAGTACTCTGGTTCCTGTTGGATGTTTCTGACATGGCAGAGTTGACACATTCTTGTGAATTGAGTAACTCATCAATGTTACAAAAAATGTTACTTAAAACAAGGTAAAATTATTCATAATTTTCTAACTGTATGAGGGTAACTTGAAAATTAATAACAAGTGGCGGGCCAGGAAGAGTGAGCACAGTTAGATCTGGTTATTAATACCATAATATTCAAGGCAGAGAAGACCATGATTTGGCACACAACTTCCTTTCCCTCTTACAATATACATTTTAATGTACAACTTTATTATTTTAAGCCACTTTAGATTTAATTAGCATACAGGGATTCTAGTCATGAACATCACATGTTTTTATTACTGTTAAAACCACAAAGCAATCTAATTTTTATGAATAAAAAATTAGATTTAGTATCTATCAGATTCATTCCAGAAAGTATAAATACTTTATATAGCCATTTACATATCCATCCATCTCCCTATGTACTTACATCTCTAAGATTGCTATTCTATATATTAGCTTTATATTTTGGAAATATGATTAAAACTGACCTATATCAAATAAGTAGATTTGAGGTATAATAAAGTGAACCAATAACTGAAAATTGGATTTACCAATATTACCGATGAGCACAAGATATTCCAGGAGAGCAATTCAGTAAATTGATATATATATACATATATATATATGTATATATATATATATGTATACATATATATTATATAATATATATTATATAATATTATATATTATTTTCTATATTCTTTGTTTACATTCCAAATGATTTCCCCTTTCCCAGTTCCCCCCTCCCCATATGTCCCATAAGCCTTCTTTTCTTTACCCATTCTCCAATCACCTCCCCCCTTTTTCTCTGTCCTGGTACTCCCCTACAATGCTAGATCAAGCCTTTCCAGGATCAGGACCCTCTCTTTACTTCTTCATGGGAGTCATTTGTTATGCTAATTGTGCCTTGAGTATTCAAAGCTTCTGGGCTAATTAATATCTACTTATCAAAGATTTCATTCAATGTGTATTCTTTTGTGATTGGGTTACCTCACTTAGGATGATATTTTCCAGTTCCAACCATTTGCCTAAAAATTTCATGAATTCATTGTTTTTAATTGCTGAGTAGTATTCCATTGTGTAAATGTACCACATTTTCTGTATCCATTCCTCCATTGAGGGACATCTGGGTTCTTTCCAGCTTCTGACTATTATAAATAAGGCTGCTATGAACATAATGGAGCATGTGTCCTTATTGCATGATGGCCAACTCCTAATAATATCAGGATTAATTTCTTCTCAGTGACTCCGATTATTTATGATGTGAGAATTTAGGGATTAAATACTTGTCATCCCACATCAAAAATACCTCTGTGGAAATGATGAGACTGCATATGGACATGCACGTTTGCAGGGAGGAGGCTCTTCTGTCATTTCTGTAGTCCATAATAATAGCAGATATTACTCTGCTCACCTAGGTTCCCAAGCATTTAAGTTCCATGATTAAACTACAACCAAGAGCTATATGCCCACATGCTGCAGGGCAGTCCCAAACCTGTGCTTTTAAGTTTCTGGTTCCTAAAGTGAACTTTCAGGAAGCATTATCCTGCATTCCCAGAGGCCCCAGAAAACTCATCAATGGATAAAGACACATCATGTTTGTTTCATCATTCAAAATTTGTCTAGTTTCATATTCAAATATGTTATCAGTTGTTTTCGATGCTTACTACAGGAAGGAACAGCACCTATAAAACAAGGAGCATTTTTGTTGTGTTGTTTAATATTGAATAAAAAGAGGATGGAATGTCATGGTAATTTTCAGTATCACAGGTAGATATACAATGTAAAATAAAATGTGGTTACTTGAAAACTATTTCCAGTGGATTATTGTATTTTAAATTAGAAGTATCAACTCTTTACTTGAAATATTCTTCTTCCTTTCTTTTCTTTTTCATTGCCAAATTCTTTTTTTATTGGATATATTCTTTATTTACATTTCAAATGTCCCCTTTTCTGGTCCCCCCCCCGCAAAAGCCCCTTAACCCATCCCTCTCCCTGCTCACAATTCCTTTGCTTTGACAGGGTTAGGATGGCCAATGCTCATTGCTTTCAGTCAGTTCTTTCACATTAGAACGCAAATAAAATAGGGATTTCTAAAATTTCATTTAAAAACTCATAATTCTAAAATATTAAGAAGATACAACACATGCATGGAAGTCTCTCTCTCTCTTTTTTTTATTCTTGGTGCCTTTTCTCCAGGACAAAATTTCATGGTCTAGAATCAATAAAAGGGTGAAGAGAAGGGAGAGTTTTAGGTATTTGTCACATCTCACATCACTAAGAAAGAGAGGGATACCCACAGACAAGTTCACATGTTAAAAGAGAGTGGAAAAACCTGTGATTAATTTGAGCTTGTAAAGGAAAGTCTGACTGGGCATGAAGGCTGAGAAGAGATCATAGAGTTCTGATAGTCTAGAACTGTATAGAGAAGCAAATAGTTGCCAACAAAAAATACAGACAGCCAGTAGGTTTATTGTGTCCTTGGGATGAGGACAAAGGGTTATAGTGGCATCTGCAAGGACCAGTGACCACAGACCAAACTGGAGCATGGAAGTCCCAGTGGGTGTCAGCAGGGATAGCTAATATTTGCTGAAGGCCAGATGGCCCCTCACCTGGCATTCGATAGACACAACATCCTGAAGGACATTCAGTCAGTGGTGATTGGAACTGAGAATCTGTCACTTGATGGAACCAAGACCTAGAATGTATATTATGTTCCAGTAGATAAAACAATGTAGGACATTATGAATGACTGGAAGCACCCACCTCTGTATTAGGGTGTTATTGGAAGGGAAACCAGGAAAGGGGACAATATTTGAAATGTAAATAAAGAAAATATCTAATAAAATGTTTTAAAAATGTGTAAGCACAGGGATATTATAAATGAGCAAATTAAAGAAATAAAATACATAAACTTTGAACGCACTGACAATAAAGACATCTACTTACTACTTCTTATATGGTATTTAAACTGGCATGTTATACATAATATTTATTCTTTCTTGTAGTTTATTCTTAATTTCTTAATTTCTCTATTTGTTTTCTATTTTGGTTTGTCAAGGACAGATTTCATACTTGGAACTTGTGATAGTAACTATAGTTAGGTCATTCTAAAGACCAAAGCCTTTCTTGTCGTGCCTTTATCCCTATTGGAATATGCCCTCAGTTTGCTTTCAGAACTGTAATTCCTGATCTTTACTTATACTGTAGTTATGTTCAGCATTTAGATACTCATATTTTAATCTTAAGTCTTCTCCTAAAAGTTTCACCTGATGAGGTGAGATATCAAAATGACCACAGATTATAACTTCTAAGTCATAATTTCCATTTGGAAAAACACATCTATTCATTGCCTAAATAGTCCAAAAAGCAGGCTCACCTCCTCACAACTGCGAGTAGTAAATACCAAGGAGGCCAGGACTCACTGAGGCTGGTTGTCAACATCTTTTTCTTACAGAAGAAACTGTGATGCAGTTGAGTTGCTTAGATCAGATTCGGTTTTCTTTGTTTCTCATTATGATTTGTGTCAAGTCTAAGTGTTTATGGCTTCCAAAGTATGCTAATGCACACTTAATTTTGCAAATGAGTTAATTATTTGCTTGAACCATCACTGTGATTTACTTTTTAATACTAGACTATGTGAAATTAGTGAAGTTTAAACTCTGTACCTGTTTACTTGTAAATATCAGGAGCTTCTAGTTCTTTAAAAAGCTAATGTTCTTGTACCTCATTTGAATGGCCCCTGGTTCTGGAAAGACTCAGTGAAGCAGTATTCTGCAAAACCAGAACAGGGAAGTGGGAAGGGGTGGGTGGGAGGACAGGGGGAGAGAAGGGGGCTTAAGGGACTTTCGGGGAGTGGGGGGCTAGAAAAGGGGAAATCATTTGAAATGTAAATAAAAAATATATCGAATAAAAAAATAGTTAAAAACAAAAAAGCTAATGTTGATGGGAGTGATTGGAGGGTCATTAATACCAAATGTGTTGCCCTGCTATTTTACAGGCCATTTTAAACCTTGCAAGACAGCGCATTAATATTCTCTCCACTAAAGATAAGATCAAAGCATTTAGCTACCACAAAAATATATATCACAATGGTTCTATTCTTTTTCATTTTATTTTTTAAGTCTGTGAGTCCCAAGAGTCTAGATAGAAGACAGGGTGTCCTCTGACTTCTACTAATGGACTATGATCACAGACAAGTGCAGGTGGGAAATGCTATTTCAGGGTAATAGCTCACACCTGGAAAGGTCTATTTTTTCCCTCTAGGATCTTTTTACACAGTGGTGAAAATAAACTAATTAGGTCAAAGCATCACATTGGGACTCATGAGCTATGAAGGTCTCTCTCTCTTGTGTCCCCACAAGAGGCCACTGTCCAAAGGCAAACAAGCAATAAACTTCTACCAGAATAAGAATCACTTAGCCATTTGTCCTTTCAGTGTCATTTCCCATTACCTCTCATTGCAGGTAAACTCAAGGTATGTTCACAAGGGAGAAAACATGAAGTGATTGGGGAAGGAAAGAAATAGTAATGAGGAAGAAGTCAAATTTCTTTGACTGGAAGCATATACCATTCTCAGACCAAAGTACCACTATATTTAGGAAACAAAAGGATCACAAATTGGGGCCACAAGCTGGCATCTACAGCACATCCAGACACTTTTAGAGTTCTTCTGGGGTAGCACAGAAAGCAATGGAAATTCCAACCACGTGCACATCTGCTTTTATTTATTTACTGTTCTGAAGAACATAAGTAAAAACCTATAATAAAAAATGAACTCAGGGCTGGGGATCTGAATCAGCAGTTCAGATTCCTTCTTGCCCTACTAAAGGACCAGGATTTCCTTCCTAGCACCCAAATTGAGTGGCTCACAGCCATGTTAACTTAGCTTCAGGTGATCCAATATTCTCCTCTGATAACATAAGCACAGACATTCACCAGACATGAAAACAAAGACATAAATTTAAACAAACAAAACCTTAAGCTCAAAACTCTTCTCATTCCCCTACCATGCATGAGAGCTCCTCCTTCCTGTCCTTTCAGGATCCCTTTCTACTCCCTAGCTTCTGAGGTGACTTTACATGATACAGTCAAGTCCCAGCATTCTGAACATGGATCCGCAAATGAGATAGGGTGTGTAGCATTTGTGTTTCTGGGTCTGATTACCTCATTCAGTATAATGTTTTCCACTTCTGATCATCTACCTAAGAATTCCATGTTACCATCTTTCTTTGTGTCTTTACACATAGATCTGCAGGAGACACAGATCATGGGGGTGGGGGGGAGAGGTACTTACTATTGTCATTTTTCTAAACTAATAAACTTTCTAACTGTTATAGTAAATACTTACTCCCTCATTAAGAAGCTTCTGTTTTCAGCAGACAGAAAAAAATTAGAGAAATACATAATTGATGGAAATGCAGAGAATAAGTGACTGTGTGAGGATGTCAAACAAAAATTATACAACTAATTATACATATACAACTATATATGTACATATTATACAACTATAATACAGCTTGAGGAACATTACGGGGGGGGGGCAGAAAGATTGTGAGAGCCAGAAGATCTGTTTACCTGCTGCTGGAGAGTGTCTTCTATATAAGACAGGAAGCTGTACCCATGGATTCTCAATGATGTCGCTAGCAAAATAAGACTTATATAATAATGTCAACATCAGTTGACATGCTGAGGTCGTTAGTAGATATTTCATAATTTCCCACTTCTAGCTGAAGTAGTTCAGAAGGTACATGGCTGCTGATACAGTTGAATTAGCTTCATGCAGGGATGAGCTTCCTGATAGATTTTCTTCTTTCAAGTGCTCAGCCATATACATATATACATGTGGGAAACACTAAATGGGGTCAGTAGGTTTGATATGTATATATGTGTATGTGTATGTATATGTGTATATGTATGATTATTCATGTATCCATTAAGCAAACAACAATTAAAGAAGAGGTCATGGATCTGACAGGAAGTAGGAGAACACAAAGAATTGGGGGGAGGAACATTTGGTAGAAATGGTGTAAATTCAGTACTCATGTATGATATTCTCAAGAAAAAGTTATTCAAAACAAAACTTTCCCGTATTCTTTGATAGACCTAGTTCCTGGATGTCAAACTTTCAGAATAGCATTACATCATAGGCCTGGATGTTTAATGACTTGGCACTGTTGCACTGTTTTAGGAGTTTATAGGACCTGGTTAGTAGAAGCATGTCAATATTGTCAGGTCTTGGAGTGTTACAGTCAAGCCATGTTTCTGGTCCTCTTTTTTTCCTACCTTCCTGGACCCCTAGGATGTGAAAAGTAGTACAAACTAACTTGGTGGACTAAGCCTCTTTGCCATGTGTATTCTATGCCATGATAGTCTTAATGATCTGAAACAATGAGACAAATCAAGTCCTTATAGTTAAAAAGTTATTTAGGAACATATGAAACAAATATTATTTTACATAGTAAAGCAATAAAAGTCCCTTAAGCACCTTGGCATTTCTCCAGTTTTATGTTGTTTTTCATATTTTATCTTCTTGTAGGAATTATAATGATATTTAATACTACATGCAGGTAAATATCAATATTTAGTGAATTCTTTGAATTTTTTATTTAAAACATCCTTTTGTTGTTTTTTCCAAGTCAGAGTTTCTCTGTATAGCCCTCCCTGTCTGTCCTGTCATTTACCATGCAGACTTTGAACACAGAAATCCTCTTGCCTCTGCTTCCTGAGTGCTGGAATTAAGATGTGTCCCACCATCACCACCTGGCTTTTCCAAACTTATTTTTAAAGGCTTTAAAACATCATTATTCTACCATTGGGGAATACTAAAATTTAATGTTTTCAAATGAAATATCATTATATCTTTTAATATATACTTTTTATTAATATACTACACATCAGAAAAAGTACTAACTGTTATATAGACAATAAGATATCTACATTCTTAAGATAAGATGGTAGGGGAAGACTGAGATATATTTTTGTGGATCATTAGTAGATTGGTGTCCATTGGGTTTCTTGTTCTCCCCTTCTCAAATGGACAAATAATGTGCTATAAAACCTGAATACAGAAGATGCACACTGTAGAAAAAATCATAATTGAGCACACTCTTGGCTTTTATGTAGCACAAAATAGGGAAAGAAATACTTCAACATATTTAATATATGTAAACAACTAGAGGACATGAACTCAACCATGGGTTACTACTGTAATTATGCCTCACAGGGAACCAATTCTGGGAGCATATCTAAGGGAAGAGAAGAACAGGTACCTTTAAAGAATTCTCCAGAAAATATGGACGGCTAAATTTTCTGACTGTCCTGTAATCACCTCCTAGAGGCATAAAGTCCAGTCATTCTGAGTGACTGAAGCATGGGTCAAATTGACCAGCAGGATCTAGAAACTGAGATAGTGTTTGGACCTGTCCAAGAACAATAACACTTTTTGAAGAAGCCCTGCAATATGGACCCATTTGCTCTTAGAATAATAGTTTTGAGAATGATGAGGTAGAAAGACTGAAAGGGAGCCAATGGTATCCAAGCTAAGGTAATGAAGGAACATCTTTCCTTCATTACAAATGCAGCTATTTGATAGCTACCAAGTGGAGAGTTTTTTGAAAATGGATTAGAGATAATTCTCATGTGTTATTCTTATGTTAAATTTTTTAAAGATTTATTTATTTTTATTTTATGTGTATTGGTGTTTTGTCTGTATGTACGTTGGAAGGTGGCATATTGGAGCTACAGAGAGAAACATATGTCTACACAGATATAAAGTGTGTGTCTTTCTTCTTCCTAGTGTCATTCACCAATGGCCTCAGAAGATGAAGTGTGTATAGTAAAGGAACAGGGTTTCAGGGACCCAGTGGGTAATAAGATATTAAGTCCATACTGAGACCAGCTCCAGGGAGACAAATAAACTTTACTCAATGGGAATCAATGGTAATATAGCGTTGGCATTAGGAGGTAGGACCATCCAGTGTGGGCAGAGGTTATTGGCTGCAGCCAAAGATTCTGAGATTGCTCATTAGCATAAGGAGGCATTCCAAGAATTTGAGCTGCTTGTTGATTAAGTTTATTATCAGGAGAAAGAAAGATGAACCTGCAATCTAACCAAGGCTACAGGACATTATCCAGGTAGAGATGTGTGAAGGGGGGGGGGGTTGAACTTCCCAGAAAAGGTCAGAGAAGAAGCCCTGCTGACAAAGTGAGTCTGCCATTTTGTTCAGAGCTCAGAAGGATATGAGGAGAGTTAATTAGCAGGGCAACATAAAAGGTATTCTTGCATTAACCATATTCTTTAGAAATGAAAACTTTCTAGGCAAACATGCACTCATTGATGTTTTCTTAGGTTTTTAAAAAGCAATCTCATATCTGTGTCAAGAAGACCAAAAGTCCCAATGTACATATACTCTTGCAAACACACCTGAAAACATAGTAAGTCATCCAGAAACAAACTTCATAAAGATATTACTATTCTGGGATATGTCCTTGAGAAGAACCGCCAGGAGGATTGAAGTAATGAAAATCTTTATAATCAGAGAATTGCTTGAAAAACTTGGTGATATTTACATTGGGGAACAAACTATTCAATGACACGTAATGGCAGTCTTTAAATATTTGAAGATCTGTCATACTGAACATGTTCATATTTTGAATGAGCCAGAAGGCATATCTAGGATAAATAAGCTTACATCCAATGGTGTCAAGTACAAATTCATCCTGAAGCCATATGTTTTACGAATGAGAAGCAATAAAGGGTAGCCAGGCTTGGTGACATATGCCTGTAATTCAGCTGCTAAGGAGGCTGAGAGAATGAGGAAAGTAAGTTGAATACATGTGTGAGTGACACAGCAGCTCAATGTCAACCACAGAAACTTAGGGAGCTAGGATAAAAGAAAAACTTAAAGGCAAGGGATATAATACAGTAGTACAGCACTTGCTTGGTGTGGTCTCATTTCAACTACCAATATCAGGGGAAAAAGGAAGGAAGGGAAGAAGAAAAGGAGGGAGGAGAGGTGGAACAGGAAGGAAGGAAGCTGGAAAGGAGGGAGGAAGGATGAACAGTGATTGATGTTCTTGCAAATGAAACAATAATTTTCTAACCATGGCACAGGCTGAGTTCTCATGATCAGCTCTGTGTGTGTTTGTGGGGTTGTATGAGGAGGTAGACTTAAAGGTCAACTGAGAGAGAGAGACTATTGACATCTGCTCACATTCCTCACTTCACAAACTGTGCAGATAACAACAAAGTAGTCCTGGTTATTCAACACTGGCATGAATTTCAGGTTAAGCGGCAAATGACCCAAACGACCCAGTAGTTCCATTCTCCAAAGGCTCAGCATGACTTTGCCCAACAAACAATATTGAAAGATATTTTTTCTCTTTGATGCTTTAAAAGGTGCAATTATGTCTACCCATGGCTAAAACAGCACACTACAGTCTTTGACACTACTTTTATGGTTTCTGTTGACCAACTAGTGCCTTTCTATAGGATATTTTTCATTTCTTCTAACCCATTAGATTGGATTCTTTGTAGTAACTCTCTCTCCTCTCTCTCTTCCTCTCTCTCTCTCTCTCTCTCTCTCTCTCTCTCTCTCTCTGTGTGTGTGTGTGTATGTATGTATGTATGTATGTATGTATGTATGCTGAAAGTTAACTTCTTTCCTTGCAGGTAGAAAGCAAATGCCAGAAGTCATGCATAATTCTTTATTTCTGTGTACAGGGGATTCAGTACAGTGCAGCAAACATTCAGTTCTTCCTTGTTATTCTTATTGGAAGATTATTTTCCTCTTCTGGATTTAAATGAAGCCATTCCTCCAGCTTTCATACCTATTTTGAAGAAAAAAAAACTCAAGGATATCACAACCTCTATTAATGTATGTCCAATACAAGTTTCCAAGCCAATGTCTCAAGCCTTTTGACTGTTTTTTTGTGTCACTAATTTTTAGATATTTGTGAATGACTGTGGTCCCTTAGAAGATTCTGCTTCTATGGTGTATTTTTTGATATTGAGAATGTTAAAAATCAACCCCAGGTATTGCTTTATTCTTCATATATACAATAAATTTCTATTACTCATTAAAACAAGAAGAATGCTTCCATGAAAACTTACTTCTAAAAAGAAAGATACAGAATGAATTAAGAATGGCATTTCTAATAGTATTTCAAGCCACTGGGGGATATAATTCTTTGAGAGTGAAGCATAATTCAGTACACAGTTGATGCTTCAAGTTCACATCATCGTGGCATCTGCAATTTATAGAGCAAATTGTGCTCACTGTTGAAGCCCTAGACTCTCAAAAGTGACTGTGTGTCCAATAGAAATTAAGGCTTTTTGAAGAAGACAATTGTTATAAAATAGGATGTTATGAGGAAATTCTATCTAGTAGGGTGGGTGTCTTTATAAAAAGAGGTAGGGAAACCAAGGATCAACATGTTCAGAAAGACTAGCCCAAGTGAGGATAAGACAAGTATCTCCCATCCCAGGAGAAAGGCTAGTGCTTCAAGAACCACAAGCAAGTATGTTTTTATTTAAGACATGAAGCAGAAGGCATCTTCTCATGGCCGGCACACTGTAGCCATAATCACAGTCCTGCTCTTATTCCCCTTTCTGTGGCCTGAGAAAAGAATGCCTTATAACACAAGCTACATGTATGGCGCTTCCAAGGGTCATAAGATGATTAGAATGACAAGTCATTAAAGATTGATATGCAATAAAATTATAATTTATTTTACTTTTTTAACCAATGGTGCTGTGATCTACCACACTGTCTGTCTGTCTGTCTGTCTTGTATCTATCATCTATTTATTGTCACAATTAAAGATTGTAATTACCACAAGTGATTTCTCCTTAAGTATAGTTTGATGTGACAGATTTTTAAAACTAATTGGTAATAAGATGAACATAGTGGAAAACTGAAAATCATAACTAGGTATTACAAAATAAATCTAAGGTTAGTGGTTCCTTTAACTGTTCTGGGCCTGTAATCATGTCTGTGGACTTCCTCATCCTGACTCTCCAACGTGATCCTATTAGTTCTTCACCCTTTTGTCACTTTCCCATATATATCAATGTTATGACAAAATGAAAGGACTCATCATCCTGTAGAATATCATCCACCTCTTCAGCTGCCTAGTTTTTAAATAAGAAACTCTTTTTTCTTCTTGTTCCTATCATGTTATAGCTTCAGTTTAGGTAATACTTCATGATTTCTCAATTCTTTCCTACAGTGTTTCTTTTATTTGAGTATTTATATCACACTGGACCGAACCGCCATTGCACGCAACCCACTAATCCTTAGTTAGGAGAGCAAGTACTGTAATAGCAGTCACTGATAGTAGCTATTAACTTGCTCTTATAAAAATCCTAATATAAAATATCTTCGTATCTTTTATTTTATAGATGGTCTAAATTATAGAATAATTTGCATCATTTCACTATCTTAGATTTCTACATATGTTTTCTGTGTAAAAACTACACATATCTGTCATAAGATTTTCATTCACTAATAATACTGGTACATGAGCACTATTAAGTTACTGATGAAAATATATTTGAACTTTGCAGTTTGTGAGTGGTTATAGTCCAAAGAGAGCTTTCCCATAAAGACCAAAATGCTTAGTATACAGATTAGGAAGACCCTTGAGGACATCAGTACAGGGGGAAAGTTTCTGAACAGATCACCAATAGCATATGCTCTAAGATCAAGAATTGACAAATGGGACCTCATAAAATTACAAAGTTTCTGTAAGGCAAAGGACACCATCAAAAGGACAAATCGGCAACCAACAAATTGGGAAAAGATCTTCACCAACCCTACATCAGAGAGAGGGCTAATATCCAATATATACAAAGAACTCAAGAAATTAGATCCCAGAAAACCAAATAACTCTATTAAAAATGGGGTACAGAGTTAAACAAAGAATTTTCACCTGAAGAACTTTGGATGGCGGAGAAGCATCTTAAAAAATGTTCAACTTCATTAGTCATTAGGGAAATGCAAATCAAAACAATCCTGAGATTTCACCTTACACCAGTCAGAATGACTAAGATTAAAAATTCAGGAGACAGCAGGTGTTGGCGAGGATATGGAGAAAGAGGAACACTCCTCCACTGCTGGTGGGGTTGCAAATTGGTACAACCACTCTGGAAATCAGTCTGGCAGTTCCTCAGAAAACTGGACACATCACTTCCGAAAGATCCTGCTATACCACTCCTGGGCATATACCCAGAGGATTCCCCAGCATGTAATAAGGATACATGCTCCACTATGTTCATAGCATCCCTATTTATAATAGCCAGATGCTGGAAAGAACCCAGGTATCCCTCAACAGAAGAATGGATGCAAAAAATGTGGTATATATACACAATGGAGTAGTATTCAGCCATTAGAAACAATAAATTCATGAAATTCTTAGGCAAATGGATGGAGCTGGAGAACATCATACTAAGTGAGGTAACCCAGTCTCAAAAGATCAATCATGGTATGCACTCACTAATAAGTGGATATTAACCTAGAAAGCTGGAATACCCAAAACATAATCCACACATCAAATGAGGTACAAGAAGGACAGAGGAGTGGCCCCTGGTTCTGGAAAGACTCAGTGTAGAAGTATAGGTCAAAATCAGAACAGGGAAGTGGGAAGGGGTAGATGGGAGAACAGGGGGAGGGAAGGGGGCTTATGTGACTTTCTGGGAGTTGGGGGCCAGAAAAGGGGAAATCATTTGAAATGTAAATAAAAAATATATCAAAGAAAAAAAAAAAGAAAAAAACTTTATCAAGATGCTTTGGTCAGCTGAAATGAGTTTGGTTAATACAAAGTTAACCATAGGGTCAGAATGTCAGGGCTCTGCCCACAAGCGATCACATAATTCAGAGAGTTGGAAAAGCAGTGGAAAAGGAATATATACCATACACTAGGAATTCTGGGTTGTTATATGATGTAAAATTTCATGAAATATTGACATGTTAGTTTATGTCCACAATAGTAAATTGAATCTAACATAAGAAAAAAAACCATGAAAAGACCATGTCTTACTTTAAAGCAAACATGAGAAGAACACTAAAAACAGTAGCTTGGTTTTCTTCCATCGGCATGCTTTGCTCTTGAGAATGCAGTCACTTCCCTTACAGATCCTTCTACTGGCCAGAGTTAACAGTAAAATTCCAGTGAAAACCTATAGATGTATCATGGTGAAGTTCTTCCTTCATAGAGAACACTGAGTCATGAGAAAACATCAAAAACACAGGAACAATGTTTCAACATTGTCATTTAAACTATGAGAGCAAAACCCAAAGATATATCCATCATCAACATCATGGAAGTTTCTTGATCACAAAGAAAACTTAAACTCCTTACTATTTTACAGATATTAATTTGCTATGGGAGAACCATTTCAACAGCATTCTGTACCTTGTGAGATTACTTTCTAAATATGTTTAAGAAAATATATGCATAAAATGATGATTAATTATTTTGGTTTCCCTTTTTGTCTGTGAAACACACAAATGTGAAGAATCTTTCTTAGAATCTCTTCCTATTTCAAACCTGAAGAGCATTTTCTTATTCATTTTGAAAACATAATTTTTTACTGATAAACTTTCATTTAAATAGGACAATTCACAGGGTTATTCTAAGGGCATTTAAAAATAAACCAATCAAGTTCTGAAATGTATAGTGAATATAATAGAAGAGGAAGATGAGTTAAAATAAGATTGGAGAGGGTGGGTGAAATTAATGGTACAATAAAAATTAAAATGTAGCTCAATGGTCCATTTGTTCATTTTCCACAAGCCAGGAGGCAACCCCACCAACATCAGTAAGACTAAGAAAATGTGCTGGCACACATACAAGGAGAAGCATGGTGATTTGGTGAATTTTGATGTCTAGAAATGAGAATGAAATGGCTTCACATACTCAATAAAGCATTGTTCTGCTAAACAGACAAAGGGAGTGTTTGAGAAGAACTGAGTTATAGGGAAAATTCTTATGACCAAGCCTTGGAATGAAAAAGCTATAAGCAATAAATAGCCAGAATTTTCACCTATGGTAGCTACCAATCTTGGTAAGAAAGAAGAAATCGTCTTTATTTCAACAGGCTCATCATTCTCACCATGCTTAAGCAAGCATATCTCAAAAAATAGTTGTTAACTGAATGGATGCTGAGAAAATTTGCATGAAGTTTCATGGTTTATTTGTAGCTTTGAGTACATATGGGATGGACACATGTTTTTACATGTGTGAACATGTACAGTACATTTTATATATTCCTCTGAATGTACCTTTTCTAGGTATTAAATTATTCTGTTTATTGAAATGCATAGCAGAGAACACAATTTTAGGAGCTTTGATAGGGAGAGTGAGCCAGTAAATTACTGTTTATTTCCGCATTTTCATTCCATTATATGCTCTGTTTCCACCTGCTACAGGTAAATATAAATACAGTAGAGAAAAGCATGAGAAAAAAAAGAGAGAACACATACATAATACACAGGAAGTCAACTATGAATGCCAATGAAAAACAACAGGGCGAGAAAAATGATTTTTAAGTGCCACTATGAAGACAAAATCAATTTCTTGCCCATTTTAGCAAATTCTGCTTTATAATACACTTCAGGGCAAATCTGTGATAGTGAGGTTATTGACTGTGGAAACACTAGAAAAATGAACATTGTACAAAATTCCAAATAGCTGACATTGAATCAAAACTATAGAGAAGGAAGGAAGAGGACAAAGGAGAGAGGAATACATTTCCTTTAGATTAATGAGTCAGTTAAACCTGACTGCATTCATACCTATGAGTTGACTGGAAACTTATTTGCAATTCCGTTTACTTTTATGCTTCTGATTATTTTTTTCAGTGGTGAGACTCAGATTTCTTATACAGTCTACTTGTTGGACTGTTGTTATACAAAGAAGACTAGCTCAAATGCATGTATAGGAAAGATATTGCTTATTAGGTAGGGGTGTGTTTCAAGAAACACTAAAAAAGCCACAGAGACCCAGGACAAATGGATTTTTCTTTATATGCAATTAGTTCTTCCCTTCCAGAGCTTGGCTTGAGGCCATCCACAGACATGATTGTGACCAAAATATCTCGCCATTTTAATTTGTTGTGATTGATTTACATGGTAAGGCTGATAACACCATCTTAATTACTTGCTGCAAATTGTATTTGACAAACAATTAGATAATGTATCTCTCTGTCCATAGAGACCTTATGCTAGACTAGGTTCTTTACATACATCATCTTACGCAGCCATAATTCACTTCTGCCAAGTAGTAAATATGATTGACAATTTGAATATAAGGATCTCAGAGGCATTGCCAGAGTTGCTAGAGTCACAGCCCCATAGCAGTGGTTGGGCATGTACGTCCCAGTGGAATGTCTTCAAGGTGTCTCTTCTTAGTCCCAGGCCTACCAATCATTTTATAGACAAGCTTATATATAAGAAGAACATTGAGCTCATTATCAATACAAGAATACCTTATAACATTTTGGCCATTTACAAAGAATTGAGATTTAGAAGAAATACAAGGTTATTTTCCTTTTTGACCTGATAGGAGTATAAGATAATCCCCTGTTTGCACAGTTCTGTTAGGAGAGCAAAAAAAATGTCTGATGGTTGTGATGTGAGGACATTTGTCATTTAAGAGTAGAGAGAACATGGGTCCAAAATCACATCTATCCCATCTAAGCTAGAAATAAAAACAAATAAAACATAGTTTCTTTAAATAAAAGTAAAACCATTTATTAGTTCTCTTCCTATCAATGACACTGAATACAGAAGAAATACCTGAATATATGAAGGATTTATTTTGGTCCACAGTCTCCGAGCATTCAGACCCTGCTTTCTTGACTGCATACGTTTGGGCAGAATACCTTGACAGCATGGGCTTGGAGCAGAGGTTTTTCTTACTTTTTGCAAACACAGTTCAGACAGTGAGACAGATAAGGATAAACTACTGTCAAGGGCTCACCCAAGTAACGTTCTTTCTCTGGGTAGGATACATTTACTCAAGTTTCCAAAACATCCAAAAATGTCTGGCTATCAAATGTTCTAATCATGAGCTTATAAGGGTTATTTCATATCTAAACCTTGATAACCAACCAAAGCAAAAGATTGTTTTCCCGAATAGTCCAACTGTAAGAAGGTCAGCAGCACAAGAAAAATTAGGAAACTAGGTGATAAAATTACTTTTTTAAATATAAAAGCCAGCAATACAGTGAGTATATAATGAATTTTCCCAGAGGAAAAATATTTCCTTCCTGCCATAGTTGTTAAAAAAAGACACATTAGTTGGAAGACTTTCTATGACTCCTTCTATTTCTTTAGGCATTATGGGACTGTTTAGATGGTCTAGTTGGTCCTGATTTAATTTTGGTATTTGGTATCTGTCAAGGAAATTGTCCATTTCCTCCAGATTCTCCAGTTGTGTTGAGTACAGGCTCTTGTAGTAGGATCTGATGATTTTTTGGATTTCCTCAGTTTCCGTTGTTATATCTCCCTTTTCATTTCTAAGTTTGTTAATTTGGATACTTTCTCTGTGCCCTTTGGTCAGTCTGGCTAAGGGTTTATCTATCTTGTTGATTTTCTCAAAGAACCAGCTCCTGGTTTTGTTGATTTTTTGTATGGTTCTCTTTGTTTCTACTTGATTGATTTCGGCCCTGAGTTTGATGCCTTCTACTCCTCCTGGGCGAAATAGCTTCTTTTTGTCCTAGGGCTTTCAGGTGTATCATTAAGCTGGTAATGTATGCTCTCTCCATTTTCTTTTTGGAGGCACTCAGGGCTATGAGTTTTCCTCTTAGCACTGCTTTCATTGTGTCCCATAGATTTGGGTATGTTGTGTTTTCATTTTCATTGTGTTCTAAAAAGTCTTTAATTTCTTTCTTTATTTCTTCCTTGACCAAGGTATCATTGAGTAGAGTATTGTTCAGTTTCCACGTGTATGTGGGTTTTCTGTTGTTTCTGTTGCTATTGAAGACCACTTTTACTCCATAGTGATCAGATAGGAGGCATGGGATTAGTTCTATCTTCTTATATTTGTTGAGGTCTGTCTTGTTAAGTGAGGTAACCCAGGCTCAAAAGGTGAATCATGGTATGCACTCACTAATAAGTGGTTATTAACCTAGAAAACTGGAATACTCAAAACATAATCCACACATCAAATGAGATACAAGAAGAAAGGAGGAGTGGCCCCTGGTTCTGGAAAGACTCAGTGAAACAGTATTCGGCAAAACCAGAACGGGGAAGTGGGAAGGGGTGGGAGGGAGGACAGGGGAAGAGAAGGGGGCTTACGGGACTTTCGGGGAGTGGGGGGGCTAGAAAAGGGGAAATCATTTGAAATGTAAATAAATTATATCGAATAAAAAAATTAATAAAAAAAAGACACATTAGCCCAGATTCATTTATACTGGGATTCTTTTCAGTCACTATAAAGAAAAGATTCTGATGGAAAAATAAAAGTAGACACCGATTCAGATGTAATCTATGAGACTGAAATTTAAGAAGATAATAACTTTGGAGGAATGTGTTGAATGTTTTGGAGAATGGCTGATGATATATAAAGGTTCTACATTTCCTAAGTATTCCTAAGATTTATCTATATGTTTATGTGTATGGGTGTTCTGTCTGAGTGTAAGGATGCACAGTACATGTTTGCCTATTGGTTAATCAATTCAGAAGAGGGTTCCAGGGGCCCCTCTTGATTACTGTGAACCACCATGTGGGTTGCTGGGAATTCACCCAGTGTCTTATGCAAGAACAGGAAATGTTCTTGACTGCTGAGCCATTTATCCAAGCCTCATTTTCTTCATTCCCACTGGAAAGTGTTTGTGAAAGGAAGAACACTGAACATATGAACAAATATGTGATAGCTACCGCCTAAAAAAGAAGGGATAGATGCTAATTCCTGGAGAAGAAGAATTTCTTAACTCGAAGATGTAAATTCTTGTCATCTGAATAGGGAAGGCACCTGCGAGATAGGAAATGGGGCGAGGGTGGAGACATCATAGTCTTTAGTTAGTGTCAAACAATATAGACTAGGAAGTAAGCTAGGGACAGCCCACTTCGGAGATATGGTCTTTCTTCTCGAGTTGTATTGCACATTGACTGCAAGCCTCTGAGAAAGGTAGCAGCACAGTCAGCAGGACATTGATTACACAGACAGGAACTCAGCAATGTTGAAGAACAGAACATGGACTGAGGAACTGGACAGACTTACCTTTTAGTGGGTTCTGTCCATGGCATCCTCAGATGAAAAGATAAGCAGGCAAATTACTGTCTACTTTTCTGTCCTGATTCCTAATGGAATAAAACCCACCAAAATTTTATAGCACTTACAATATATTACTAGGAACAGAAGGAAAAAGCTGTGCTGAGGGCCAGAGAACCATCAGGGAACTTCCTTCAGACACAGTCTCTATAGCCAACGTTGTGGACGAGACAGTTCAACACAAGCGGCTGGCAGAACAAAGACTCAAGTCTGAGGTTTTGTTCCACCTGAGTAAGAGTATGTAGGCACCAAAAAACAGAGTGGAAAATGGATGGGAACATCATGGTTCTCCACCGTACATAGTTTGATAAAAAGAAACTGCTAATATGGACCAAGATTAAAGGCTAGTCCCCAATATCAGCTACCCATTATTACCCAAGATGAGTAAGAAACAAGAATAAGTCTAGAAGTCAACCAGAGCTGTGTCACTTTCTAGCACGATAATAAAATATCCAAGGGTATGACAAAATAAGGAAAAGAAGACCATATAGTTCAGTCTTGAACACTCAAGGACAGACACTAGGATCAATTCAATGGCTGTGTCTACCTCATTATGGGTCCTATAAGAAAGATGGGAGCTCTTTCTTAAGGAGGCAGAGATCAATCACTGATGAGCCAGTAAGTCAGAGTATAAGGGATCAGTTTTCTTCTTTTATATCCTTCCCTTCTCAAGGCAGCAAACAAGGGTCTCTGGAGACTTGAATGAAGCACACCTACAGGCACTGCGCCATAGTAAATCGCACCTTTAAGGTCCTATCGTTTCTTTTATGGCCTTATTGGGAACAAAGCTTATAATACACCAATACTTATGATACATGCCACTTTAGAAGACACACTCCAGCCACAGGCAAGCCCTCAAGCTGCCTAAGGAAGGCAGAGCTTCCTTAACATTCACAGGGATAATTTTACTGATGAGGGGGAATGAAGCAGAAATAACAGCGTAAGAGTCTGGATTTGAATAGACAACATATTTCCTTTACTCTCTTTTGAAATATTTTGAAGAACAGCAACAAAGGGATTCAAAGAAGGTAAATTTGAGAATCTTACATTCGTTTTCTACCTGCCAGGAGGGTAAGACTTGCAAAGATATTCAGAACAGAACAGCGAGATCAGATTTTTGGCATATGTGCCTGGGGTGTGTAAAATTTCTACCCTGCTGCATATGTCAGACCCAGATGAGAGAAAACGCCCCTACATTCTTTTTCCCTATTTAGCATTTTGTGAACTTAGTAATTTTCCTTAAGACAATGAAAGGAAGATATATCAAACAGCCTCCTAGCCCTCTTCCATCCCACTGAATCTTTGACAATGAATTTCATAGCACTGTGCTTTGAGAACATGATTAACATTGTACTTAACACCCTAAAAATCAACAGTTAGTCTACTAGCCCTCGTGATGTAAAGGAACAACCAAGTTTGTCATAGAATTGTGAAGGTGGGGCTCTCTCTTTGGCAGGCTGCTTTCCAAATAGCTTAGTAATTCAAAATGCTTCCATAAAAAGAGAACAGCTAGTAATGTTCCTAATTATTTATAACACCACAAATAAAAATAGCAATTATATATGATTAAAAAAAATTCTAGGGGTACAGGAAATTTGGTGACTCTGATCAGATTTCCTTAAAATATAGTTTACAACTGTGGCTAAAACAAATTAACATTCTCAAATTTTTGTAGAAATAGAGAGTCTTTACAGTCATCCCAGCATAAATGTTTAAATCACATTCCTATTGCTTCTCTCATTTGGTCTTCAAAATAGTTTTATGGTGAACATGTTCCTATGTCTATTTTTCAAAACAGAAAGCTGAGGTTTTAAGAGGCTGTTGTGTATGTGGATCTATTGGCTAGAAATGGAAGAGTGTCCCAACTACCCACAAGGCCTTCCTTGTGTGTGTTTATCTTAATGAAAATAGTTTAACCTTTTTCAGGTACAGTTTCATTGTTTCTAGAATGGAGATAATTATCACCATTTACCAATTACTATAGCAATAATTATAACAGTACCTCGTACACATAGAAAGAATTGCTGGCCCCATTAATGCTGCTGATGGCTCAGTGTCCCCTTATTTTCATGGCTGGCATTAAGGAAAGTGGTAGGGACTTGAACTGCATATTCTGTGATAAAGAAACCTGACGTTATCAAGGAATAATCTCATCAATTTAAATGTGTTTCAGCATCAGTCAGTACTTTTATTTGCTACATTTTACTTTGTAGGATCGACTAGTCATATTTGTCATGTCATTAATCACTACAACTACACGCTTTATTGTAGCTGTTATAAAACATAAGGGTTATTTTAGCCATATCACTCAACCTGACAATTGCTTCCTTAGAAATCTCAGTTACTATGAAAAATAGTGCATGATTTCATATACGCCAAGTGCTATGGGAAAGGTTTGGTTTCTATGGCAATTACTTGAGAGATATACTTTTACAAACCTTCACCTTGAAGACTGTGTTCTTTTCTCTATATTTTTATCATTTCAATAAATTTTCCTAAGTAAATAATTTACATATGTACAGATAATGAGTATGAACCAAGCCATGTTAATGTTCATGAGATTAATTAACGAGGCTTTAGTTCCTGCTTCAAATCCTTCTGTAGGTTGATCAAACTTTTGTTACACACTTCTCTCTGTCCACATGGCAGATGGTGAGGCATACTTGCACTGAAACTCTCCTTGACTAATAAGTTTACTGTGGGGATCCTGTGTCTACACAAGTTGTCTGCAGATGAACTCATTGAATACTGAGGGATAAGATAATCAATCCCTTTCTTTCCATTTTGTTCCTAAGAATCATTTATAAATTATGTCCTATGGTGAAGTAACACACACACACACACACTCACGCGCACACACACACATGCACGTGCACACACACACACACCACACATACACACGCATGCGCGAACACACACATATGCACTCTGACACACACACACACATGCACACACACACACATGCACGTGCACACACACCACACACACACACACATACACATGCATGCGTGCACACACACGTATGCACTCTGGCACACACACACATGCACACACACATCCAGACATAAAATTACTGAAATTTTCATTCCATGTATTCAGATCAGGGCCCCTCCTCCCTCTCTTTTCCCAGACTCTCCTCCACACACATCCAATTTTACATCCTTTCTGCCCCCCCCTTTTTTTAAAGAAATCGAACAACAACAAAAACAGAAATAAAAAAAAGAAACAAAATACATAAGATAAACATGAGTGTCTGCACACACACAAGCACACAAATCCATAAAAATCACAACTGGAAACCAAACACATGACCAAAAGGCTAGTAAGACAAAAACAAATGCAGAAAGAAACAAAACAAAACAAAAGAAAACAAGAAAACAAAAACAGAAAACAGAAAACAAAAATGCTCAAACAAAGTAATATAAAATAAAAAGCCTACTAAACGACCTTTGAGTTCATTCTGTACTGGTCACCTCCTGCTGGCCATGGGGCCTACCCTAGAGGGTGTTTTATAAACTCAGGGAGACTACACTGAATAAAACTCATTATTTTTCTTTTCAAGCAGCTATCTTCTGATTCTTGGTCAGTGATGGGGCAGGTTGTTGATTTCATTCTCTAACTGATGGGATCACAATTGAGTGCACTGTTTTATCGAGGCTATTCTAAGACAATGCTATTTGTAAGAGACAGGGTTCCTGTTTACATAGTCTTCAATTTTTATTACATTATATAGTTACATTTCTGAATAAAAGTAAAATAAGATTCAAAACTGTACATATATAAATAATTTTCCACAATGCTATAAATAATTAATGAGCTAAATAGTGCATGCTAGCATCTACTTGAAGGCCTTGCATGGTGTAATCAAATGCAGGTTTCATAATAATTCAGTCAATTGCTTTTGTCCTGATTTTTAAAAATAAGCATTTGAGATTTATTACTTAATAAATGTATTTTATTATTTTATTTCTATTTATAGAAAGTAGATTCTTCTCACATGACACATCTGACCACAGATTTCCTTCCATTCATGCCCCTTCCTTGGCTCCTCCCCGCCCCCCCCCAGATCTTCTACCCTCCTTTTGAATCATCTTCAGATGAGAATCATCTCTAAGAGACAACAACCAAACAGGATAAAAGAAGACACAGTAAGAAAAAGAAAAAGCCCTCCTGTGGCAGCTGGACAAGGCAACCCATGGTGGAAAAACAGTTCCGAGGGGAAAAGAAGAAAATAACGTACACAGCTTGTTCAGGATTTGCTTATTTATTTGGTGTTTTGTTGTGGTTGGTCCTTATTTGTTTTTGCTAGCAAAATAAATCTTTATTTTATTTCAGTTAATTAGTAGAAAGAAGCTAAAAAATGAAGGATAAAGAACAGGTAAAAGACATGAACAGCATGTTCACATTTATGTCAGTGAGAAAGCCAGTCATTTTTGGTTTCCTAACCTGATTTCAAAAGCCTGATTAATAATAGAACTAATTTTTAGATTCTAACTATATGTTGTGACAATTACCTTTTGATGAAGTTTTAGATATTTTTCATGTCATAGGAAAGAATATATTAGTTACTAATATTGAATACTAATTTTCAAGACGTGTGTGTACATGTGTATGTGTGTGTGTGTGTGTGGTTATAGACTCACTATTATGTATGATGGAAATATATTCTAATAAATCAGTCACATTTGGAACCATAGAAGTGTGAAATGCACTTCATACCCAAAACTTAGCAATACAGTCCAATGTGGGAAACTGGTGGCTCCCATTCACGGCTTCACAGATAACCAGGAACTGTGATTTGCTGCTGCCAAGAGAGTATTGTGATATGTATTAATTATCTTGGAAAAGAACACAATTAAAATTCAAAGCATGGTTCCTGCATATTGTTTTCACACCATAATAAAGCAAAAAAGAAATTAGCAGCTTCCTTTTAAACGCACACAGGCATATACAGAAACACACGCACATACACTCACTGACTGAGCAAACACAGACATATATGTTGAAAGTGAGTGTTGAGTGTGGGCATGTGTCTCACACATCAGCTAAGGTGCCCCAGGTTTGACAAAGACAGTTGGGATGAGCACGAAGAGGTGTGATCTAGAGGCATGTTACAGTGACCTATGGTGTGTACTGAGCAGGCTTAAAGGGAGAATCCAGAGCACGTGACCACATAACTTTAACACACCCCCAACCCAAATGATATTCCTCTATCATCAAAGTACTCTTTGATTACATGTAAGGGAAATAAAGGGTGTTCTTTTCTATGGCAACTCATTTCAATTTTATTTCCTAAAATATACAAAAGCAATGGGAAGTTCATCACAGACCTGCAGCAACACAACACAGATGGTATGTGAATTGGTAGAGAAGCAGGATGGTAAACTCACCCCTCCCTCACAATAGACCTCTCCTTTCAGGACAGACTTTGATCAAGGTCTATAAACGACTCTAGTATTATATATAGGAAGTGCAATATGTTCCAGTTTGACAACAGGAACACTATTCTTTTGAAATAAAATAGAAACGCAGAGGTTCGCTCACATTCAATTATATACTTTTAAGAAGATAGGGCTCAGTGGAGCATAAGCGTTTGAGTGAGGACCACCAGACTCAGCATCCAGTGGAAACTGGGTGTTAATTTAACCAAGCAAGTGATTTAATTCATGAGTTTTTCCAGTGAATTTCCTGCTTGCCCTAAAGGTCCCATTTCATGAGTGCTTAGAATATTAAAGCAATGAATCTGTTTGGGAGAAAAATTAAGTGACTAAGAATGCATTCTCACTTAAGTTGAGTGGTGGACAAGGGTTTATCTTGGCACACTCAGAGCTGAGCATCTGTGCTGCTTGGGTATTTCTCTTATCTGAGCCTTGTCTCTCTTCTGAGTGGCAGACTGGAACGAAGTATTCAGCAAAACACCCACCCTCACTCCTGGCTACATATAACCAACTATTTTAAGGAAACTATGCAAACATCCCCAAGTAAGGGTCTCATTTCCCATTTAACTCCCTTAGAATTACTATGTAAGGGGCATCTAAAGAATCAATATGATTAGAAGATATTCCTTTCCCCAGTTTGTTCTGAATTATGGTTTGTGGTAAGATCCTTCAGGGTATTACATATCTAATACCTCAGTTCAAGGTAGACTTTCATTACTAAAAGTGACTTACTTGTTTTATTGTTGTTGTTAAAAAGTAATTTCATCATAACTTTTCTTGCTGATCAGATAGAGAAACATCACAGTGCTTATTAAACACTATTTTGTGAAATGACATTGTGAATGCATTAGTCACTTTGTTCTTGATAACAATGTCAACTTAATCTTCTGAAAGGTGTATATCCTTGTTTATATCCAGATAAAGGCTTTCCCGGATCTTGATGTGAATATAATAAAGTTAAGTGTTTACTCTCTTAATAGGATTTAGAAAGAAACAGAGATTAATGTTGAGCCTGAGGTAGGACTAACCTCTTTGTATTAAATGAAGGACAACTTGGAGAAATTGTTCTATAATAAAATAAATAAAATAGTTGATGATCCAACAGAAATCTATTCTTGGTTCAGCTTTTGTCAAGTGTCTGTTCAGTGGTTTCTTTTAAGTGAATATGTTATCTCATTTCTAAAATTTATAAAGGACCATTAAAAGAAGAACAGGGTGCCCATCGTTAAATCTACTCAGCAGGACATTGACTCCTGGTTCAAAGAAATTAAGTTTATAGCCACCATAAGCCATTTTTTTTTTAATGCTTTGAACCCTAGATTCCCTTTTGTGCTGTTTTCACTGACACTGAAAATTTGAGGAAAAAATGGTGAGTTTCCACTCTGCTTCCCCATAATGATGTATTCTTAGCCAAGCTTAGGTAAGATATTTGAATCTTTCAGAAAACCAGATTGCTTTCTTTCCTGCCTCAGGGACCCAAGTAGCACAACACGGGATCATATATCATTTCAAAAATTTATACTTGCTTACAGTATTAGATTTTGTTTGAGCCCTTTATTTCAGCTCAACAGATTCTTCACAGCCACAATACTGGAGGCTGTTTCTGAAAACTGCTAATTTTTAAAAATAGACCAGTCAAGCAAATTAGCAGCATGAGGGAGGGAGAACTTTATTAGGGGGTGAACAGCCATAAGGTCTCCATAAATCTTTTTAGTCATTTAGAAAAAAAATGAAAGCTAAGAAGGATGGAGGGGTTATGATTAGTTCAAATTTATTCCAACAACCTTGGAAAGCAAATGTAGGATTTTGTATAAGTTTCTTTGAAATTTTATTTCCACAGACTAAACCTTTTCTTACCTGAGGGATGCAATCAATTTCTGTGATAATCTGAATGTAGGAGTTTTGTACTCTACATTCTTAGAAGATATTTGTTATAAGGTACTTACCAGGTCTGCCTTAACATTTGCTCACTGATAAAAAATTATGAATAGTAAATCAATATGTTACTGATAGTCATGACCTTATGCAATACTTGTTTTTAAGGTGGCTGAGACTATGAGTTCCTTCAAAGATCAGGTTTTGTATTTTTCCTACGTGCCATACATTTAAGTGTTTGATAAACATTTGAACAATTGGAGGAAGGAATGTATTGTTCTTTCAAAGAATAAATTTGCTTATTTTAAGTGTTTGACTTGTCACATAGATTATGAGAACAACAAGCAGGGTAGCAGACCTTGAACACTGAGTAAATCTTTGATGACTTGGAGTGATAACTCACAAAGACATCTATATCACCAGATCAGTTTACAATAAGTTGTTAAACTTCATGGAAAAACATTTACAGAATCCTGTGAAACTCAATTATAGAAGATAGATTTTATCTGCAGTATCAAGGGAGGTATTTATGAAAAGGTGATATTGGATCTGGGAAAATAAAATTAATTGACAGTTGTGGCCACATTGGAGCAGGAGGAGGAAAGATGGGTCTATTTGAAGCAGGAGTGAAAGGGGGGTATGATCAAAGGCTCTGGAATAATGTGGAGTTGATTCATTAAAAATGATAAAAGCTATTTCTGCTGAAGCATGAAGCAAAAGAGAATGGTTTGTAAATTGATTTTTAATAACATCTGCCTTTCAACAGCACAATGAAAAAAATGAGAGAGCAAAGATGATACAACTGATATCACTGAAGATGTCAGGTATGAAGAGCGAACCGATAACGCACTGACACACATGTGATTTATGGTACAAAAGACAATTACTCGTGTTTCCAGGCAAATGCAACACAGCTTGCTAGTGCATTTTGTAAAGTGGGAAAGAAAGAAAAGGAAGAGGAATGTTTTTTAGGATTGTGATTTTATAAATGAGTGGATGTTCTGTTAAACAAGAAAGCATGGGAGGCAGGAAAGTTACAATATTTACCAACCTAACATATTATAGAACCATTCAGCCAGACACAAAAGAATATGCCTCCTTCTTAGCAGCTCATGGGAGTTTTTTCAAAATAACCACATGTTCAGATATACAGTGAGTCTCAACAGATACAAGAAAATTGAACTAACACCTTGCATCCTATCTGACCGCTATAGATAAAAGCTGGATATGAACAACAACATAAATCACAGAAAAGTTACAAAATCATGGAAGCTGTGAAACTCATTACAGAATGAAAAACACATCAAGGTAGAATTTAAGAAAAATATTAAAGGCTTTATCAAATTGAATGAAAATAAATACACACCATTCCAAAATGTATGAGACACAAGGAAGTTGTAAGAGGCAAGTTGATAGCACTAACAACAACAAAAAATAGATAACATATTAGAATATTAACAGTGTTCCTGAAAGCTCTAGAATGACAAGAAGAAATCATATCAAAAAGAATTTGATGGCAAGTAATAATCAACCTCAGGGCTGAAATCCATAAACTACAACCAAACAAACAAGCAAAACACCAAGAATCAAAGAAACTTTGATTCAGAGTTGGCTCTCTGAGAAAATCAACAAGACTGATAATCCCTTATACAAATTAACATAAAGAATGAGAGAATATCTACATTTTTAATTTTAGCAAGATTTAAAATTAAAAAAAGAAATATAACAACAGATATGAAGAAATACTGAAACGTGTAAGAATATAGGTTAAAATGCTGTACTCCATCATACTAGAAAAGCTAAAAGAATAGATAATTTCCCCAATATAAACCATGTTCCAGAGTTAAATCAAGATCAGAAGAGCACTTTGAACAGATCTATACCCCACAGTGAAAAGTGACCATCATTAAACTCCCCCTGCAAATGCCTAGTGCCAGATGGCTATAGCATAGAATTCTACTAGCCTGTGCATAGAATTCTACTAGCCTTTCAAAGAAGTGTTAAGGACAGTACTACTCAAATTATTTCACAACATAAAATGTCTATATTTACATTAAAATCCAAACAATATAAAACCCTAATAAACATTATAAGCCATTCCCTTCAGAACATAGATATATATAAAATAACTCAATAAAATACCTGCAAACTGAATCCTAGAACACACCAAGAACATGACTCATCATTATTGAGTGGCGACATCCCAGAAATGCAGGGATGTTTGAACATATATAAACAAACAATCATAATCTTCCATATAAAGCAAGGACAAAAGAAGAAAACACAGCATCATCTCATCAGATGCTGAAAAATGCCTTTGAAAAAAATATAAAATTGCTTCATGATAAAAGTTCTCGAAAGACTAGGCATGCAAGGATCATAACTTAACAAAATAAAGTCAGGTCATAACAATCCCATAGCCATCATCAACTTAAAGGAACTCAAGGTAATTCTATCACGATGAGGAACAATATAAGGTTTCCCACTCTCTTATGTGAGAATAACTAAAATCAATAAAAACATGTGACAATTCATGCTGCAAAGGAAGCAGAGTTTGGGAAACAAACATGCATTGCTTCTTTGATTGCCATGGAGAATCAAGGTCTTACCTACACAGAACCTACACTCCTACATACTAGTATCTTTGGAATAGGAAGGTACTCTGTACTCTACAAAGGGAGAAGTATAAACACTCAGTAAATCTGTAAACTCTCTATTATACAATTGGGTCCTGTCTGCAAGATATAGTTCAACAATGTCACAAGGCCTGGAAATAACCAACCAATATCTGATATGACATAAGCCCTTCTCAATGGAATGGAAGCCATACCTCCACTAACACTGTGTGAGTCATTAAGAACCTGAGCTATGGTGTTTACCAAAAAAGGCTAATACCATTTTCCTACAGTCATAGATCAGTGCCATAATCAGCCATCATCAAAGAAGATTCCTCTTGCAGCAAATAGGGAAAAACACAGAGACTCATCATTAGACATTATTGAGAGAATTGGAGACCTTAAAATACAGAACCCTAAATCAGATATCTCTATCAATGCTCAGAAGAACCCCATGGAACAGCAGGCTGTGAGAATGCAAGAGCCAGTATGGATGAAGGCCATCAGAAGCATGAGGCCCTCTAAATCAACAGAACTGAAGGACATATGGACACACAAAGACTAAGGCAGCACGCTCAGGACTGGCAGGCATCTGCACCAGCTGAGGAGCCAGAGCTAAAAGTTGAAGTGGGCACATGTCCCCATCCCTAACCCAGAAGTTATCACCAAATGATAACCGCTTGCAAATGAAAATTTAGTTTTCTCCAAGTGACTCTCATTGGGGAAACCAATTATTACCAAGGGCAGGCTGCATGCCCAGCAGTAGATGGTGAACAGAAACTGAACACAATGACACCACTGGCAGTTCCTTATCTCATTTTCTTTTAACAATGATTTGTTATTATTAATTTTATCTTATGTGTATATGTACATATATAATAGATTTGTTATATATTTATCTTTATTCTATAGTCCTTTGTACACACACACACACATATATATATATATATATATATATATATATATACACACATGATCCAGTTTGTTTTCTAATCAGAGACAAAGAAACAGAAAGGAAGTGGAACCAGATGGGAGGGGAAGGATATGGAGAAGTAGAAGGGGAGAAGTTGTACTCAGGATATATTATGTGAGATAAAAAAACTATTTTCAATAAAAGTAATCAGACACAGAAATATAAAACAACCACACAGAAAAGCAGGTATAAAATAATCTTTTCCTAAGGTGAAAGGGACAGCACTTTTTAGGAGTTCCTGATACTGTTGAGGGTCTAAACATAATTTTAAAAATTAATTATAATTTTGTTAGGTTTATCTATGTTGTTATCCTCACCTGGTTTCAGAAGCTGATACAAAAAGGTTAATTAATTTGAGATTGATAATCTCCCTTTGGTTTTTAAAACCCCTGTGGAAAGGGGAAATGCCTGAAGGGGGAAATGAGGGGAGACATCAGGATAAGGAAAGAAAAGGTCTAGAAGAGCATACAGGCTGCCTAGGTTACAGTGGGATCCAATGATAGCCCCATGAGTGTGCAGCAACATTCCAGATGGGAAATTGAGGTGGGGGATGGAGGGGGGGAAAGAGGAAGAGAGAGAAGGAGGCAGTGAAAGAGAGAGGGGAAGGGGGAAGGGGGAAGAGGGAGGGGGAAGGGGGAAGAGGGAGGGGAGAAAGAGGGAGAAGGATTGTTCAAGGGAGCAAGAGGGAGAGGAAGATAGAGAGGGAGAGAGATCAGGTCACAGTATTTGGGAAACAGGATTAAATAAAGGGGAAGTCATCATATGCTATCAATCAAAGTTATGATTCCAAAATAAAACACAGGAGTGACCTTTGGCAATGGCATGGTTTCAGCGGGTATCCAGCATGGCTATATATACATCTGACAGAAGTGTAGCACAGAAGTTTATGGGAGATGAGATGAAATCAGCAAGCCCTAGTAATTGCATACACAGAAAGCGATGCTCACCAGCAAACAGGACTGAGCTGTACTGTGCAGGAACATGAAGCAAGTGCATTCTAACGGAAGGATCTACACAGCAAAAGGGTCAGATGGTTGCAATAACAATATTCATTGGTGATTTATAATGCAAGTGTGACCTGGGGTTCCTCTAAAACAACCACAGGGCTTCCATCTAATTGAAAAGCAACTTAATCCACTGCAAATATTTTCAAGCAAGGTATTTTCAATTTTCTGTCCAAAGGCATCCACTTTTATATTAATTAGCTATGAGAAGGAGGGTTTTGTTGTTTGTTGTTGTTGTTGTTGTTGTTGCTGCTGCTGTTATAGTTAAAGCATGGCAAAATAATACCATCCTCACTATGAATTACAAATCAAGAAAAATAGTAAAAGGTTAAATAAATTTTCTCCAAACACAGGCTTTTATTACACATTTTCTATTTTTTCCTGGCAGATAAGAATTATAACCTCACCACAAGATTTAGCACAAGAGAAAAAAATTAAACTTCATTCTAATAGATTGACTTACTGTACATGCTCTGAAGCAAAATATGTGGAGGAAATTGCCTTAGGAAATATCTGAAACATAATAAATCAGTTTAAGAAAAAAAAAAAAGCACCATATATCCTAATGTCAAATGACATCCTGGAGACTGATTCATCTGTCCTGTCTGTGGAGAGAAGAAAGCAGCTAGCCAACGCTGAGCACTGGGCATGGAGCATCTACTGAACACAGTCAGGCAGGGTTGTCAACCAACACGCAGTAACAAGCATTTTTCACCATAAAATTTAAGAGCAGTTTCGGTGTTTGAAAATACACTGTAATTCATAGCTACTGCAAAATTTCTAGGCTAATATGTATAGTAAAAAGGAAATATTGGTACTGAACTGTAACACAGAGTACAGAATTGGTTATTTGCATATGTCAAATTGAAATTACTCGTATTTTTTTTCTGTGTGTATATTTGGCCTCTGTAAGTCTGTGTGAGGTAAACATAAATAATTGGAATAATTATTACAATTACTGTAATTACCTACCAAATACATCTTTAAACATTAACAAAGTATTTGTGTTTAATAATATGTAGACAAATGAGCTTGGAAGAAATTTTGAGTTTTCATATATTTAATCTCCAGCTAATAAGTAATTTATTTAAATAACATGCTAATGTTTGCTGGGGAAGATCATCTAACCATAATCTCCAGTGTTTACTGAAAATGTGACAATGCTAGAACAGCACTGTGCTGTCACTGGATTTTCCAGGCAACTTGAATCAAATTCAGAGTTCCTCCCTGTCAGTTACATCAGTTCATTAACAACTGAGGTTATTTTTAAAATATATTTTTTAAATCGGTGTATTTTTATAATTGCCGAGTGGGAAGGATAGCACTAGTAATTACAAATCTTATTCATTATAAAATCTTTACCCATAGATATTTTTCATTCCTTTGTATTGGCCAAGAATTCAAGAGACGTGACTCCAAGCAGGGGACATGTGGGAAACATGTGCACAGAACACATGGTGGGGTATAGAGGACAGGTGACCCCTGTGTGGAAGCTCTAGACACAAGGGGCTGCTGTGCTGTGTGGCCTGAAGGTTTTCAAAAGGACAGAGCAGGAGCTGTGCTGAACATCGCAACAGATATTCTACGAGGAATCAAAATTGGTGGTTTTTTTAAATAATAGTTAATAGCTCCCTAACAGTGTGTGGAGAAAACATGGTATAAGCTCCTCACAGCTTCAAGGAACGCTACACCAGAGGAAAGGCTAGGGATGTAACAGGCACAATGTCCGTGTTGAGTAGTAAGCTAAGATAGAGAGCCAAAGCAGATGAACTGGTATCTTCAGGTCTGGAGGAGTAAATCAGAAACAGAAAAGGAAATTGCATTGTATAGTAAGAGAAATAAAGAAGAAATATTCTATTTATACAGCTAAAAATTGAGTCAGGCACTGGTTATGCTGGTGCTGATTCTGAATTTTAAAACACAATCTTGAGAATATACTAATTGCAGACCTAATAAAAAGGAGGTGTGAATCTCTGTAGCACACATGAAAGTAAAATTGTACTCTTTTCCAAAATTGCATTACATTGTTTATGGGTGGGCGTCGCCATAACACATGTATGGAGGTCAAAGGAACTTGCAGAAGTCAGTGCCCTTCTTCCAACATTGCAGAAAAAAAAAAAAAAGACGCATCAGACTTGGCTGAATGGTTCTTTACCTAAGAAGCCATGGCACCCAGGAAAGTATTCTAATACTTCTGCGCAACAGTGAATCCTCGGTGGATTTCAGACAGACACAGATGTGGTGTTAAAACTTCGCCAACTTAGTAATTGTGAATTGTGTTATTATTTGTCCTTTGACTAAAAGGTGTTGCTTCTTAGTTACTCCGTTATAAAATTCAATGAGAAATAAATTAATTCATTCTTATTATCTAATAATTGAACAATATGCAAGAGCATTCACTTGAAGATGTATCTAGGCCATATGGAAATATATAAATAAATGTACTGCAGTATATAAAGAAATATATACTCAACTGAGTTTGTCTAATCTCCATGTTTATCTTTCTGAAAGCTAAATTAGTTACATGAGTTTAAAAGCCTTATCAAAGGTAACAGAGGGAAACCAGTGTGAGAAAAAGAGCTGGCGGGCACAGAGTCCAAATGCTGAGTCATCATTTGCTACTGTTTCATCAAATGATATTAAATTTGATACAAAGTTTCCATTTGCTACTGTTTCATCAAATGATATTAAAAGGATACAAAGTTTCCTACCCTTGACTTCCATATCTCTATAGCAATTAATAATAGAAGGTATATTTTATTTGCTGCTCAAGAATGTAGTAAGAAAGACTAAAGTAAATGTCATATTTTAGGTAAAATTCTCTTGACAATACAGTTTAACATACCCCTTTATATGTTGTTAGCACACTCAACAGTAGAGCTGAGGTTGTCTGAAATTAGTTGTTAAGGAGCTATTTTAGGATGTATTTTTCTAGCTTGGTAGATAAGTATAGATATCATAGAGATCTTTCTTCTTTTAAGCTTCTCTTATCATTGTTAAATCTGAACTGAAATGCGGTAAGGTCACAAATATCTGAGTCTGAGGTAATGTTCTTGAAATAGTAATGTCAAGAAACTAGGTTGCTCCAGGCACACTCAGCCAGGAGACAGACACAGAAAGAATGGTATGCCATGGGCTCTTCTCCATTGGCACTTCATTAATGTTCTTTAAGGACAGTGGACAATGCATAAAAAATACTAGATAGGTGCTCACCCTATCTACATTCTAGAGGACGAAAAAGTGCCGCCTTGAATAGAGTGTAACATCATCAATTTTTCTAAACCTGTACTTACAACTTGAGTCTTCGTTTCACTATATATTTTCTTTCCCTGATATAAAGCACTTGGAAGGCTTCTGTCCTTACTGTGCCACATGTGTATGTAACTCTATCATCCTTAGGATCTGTGTTGTATTGCAGAATGATGGTAAAGCTGCAAAAACTGTATTACCTTTGATATATTTGATTGGATATATACCTATGAGCTATTTGACTGGAGCTCCAGAAATCAAGCTTTGGATCTCTCTTAGTGCTTCTTGATACTTCTCAGTTAATCATAACTTCAAGTCCAACATGGCCAAAATTTTATCAGATTGTTCTATCATATTTCACCCCTGACTTTCTCTCCTCCTTTGTTATTCTCTCAACATACAAACATATCATGTATTATCAGTTTTTCCCTCTTCCTCACCATTCTTAAACCATGAAAACTTTAGGATTATATCTCCTGTAGTTCCTTCATTTAAGTTGACACAAACTTGATTTTCACACCCATGTTAAGTAAATGCTACATAGGTCTCTTGGTTTGGCACCAGGAGGATCTTTGTATTCATACGAAGATATGAATACAATACACCTCTGGGAATTTTCTTCCTAGAACCTTTCCTTGGGTGTTTAGCATGTACACAATCTAGAATCTAACCAACAAGCAAATCAAAATCTTCATGTAAGATCTGCATTCTTCTAGCCCCATCTTCTCTGTCCTACAGTGCTCTGCCCTAAGTTACCACACATTTCTCCACCGTATGAAGTAGCCACACAGAACCGCACAGAAGTAACCATCCATTCTAAGAATGCTAGAGTGCTTGAGACTTAATCCTTCCCCTCTACTTTAGACTTCAGGCTGCTTTCCTATTTGTTCCAAAGGACATTTGGAAGCCAGTGTATGTCTTCTATTTCCAAGTTATATAAAACAAAGATATTTATAGTATTTACTATGTGCTGATCATATATATATATATATATATATATATATATATATATATATATACATATATACATACACACACACACACATACCTACATACATACATACTTGGAAAGACAAACTCACAATGCAATCCTCCAGTGATTAGCTAAAGCTATCATACTTTCCTCCATTGTACACATAAATACATAAATATCTTAAGACACCAGAAGGGCAAGGGTGCAGAGCTGCCACTGGTGGAACCAGTGTTCTAGACTCAAAGTCCATGTATGTATATGCCCCAGCATTCTTGCCTCTCTTGCATATTTTTATCATGGTTTACAATAAGCTGAATTACTGTTTTTCGGGGATGGGCTCATTTATATCCTCTATGCTGTGAGCTCTTTGAAGATAGGGGCCATGTGTAATCACTAACTATAGTTTTCTCTTTAAAGTAGCATTGTCACATGGAATGGTTTGAATATTAGTTCAAGAGCCTAGCTTCAGATTCTTGGTCTCCAATAGATGTTGCTTCTTTGAAACTTGTATATACTTTAGAGGTAGCGAGTATGAAGATATGCATCACATGTGAAACCTTTGGAGGCTATACGGAATCCCTGGTCTCTTCTCCTGTACTTTAATATGAAATAAATAGTTCTTCCTGCCACATGCTTCTTTGTCCAGGATGTCTCTCCCAGGTACATAGGTCCAAGTCACCGGGGGTTGAACCATTTGAACACTTGAGCTTAAATAATCATTTACCCTCAAGTCTTTTTTGCCTCGTTATTTTGGTTGCAGAGACAAAAAAGCAAATTCACCACAGCCAGAGGATGAATTGAATTTTACAAAATTAAATTCTGGTTTTGACTTCCGGCACCACTTCTGAGACTCTGGTGTATATGTACCTGTTCTAAGAGATGCTCTATGAGGAAAGAACTGAGATTGAGGATCCCCATGATCTGCATTCACCTATTGGAGTTTTGCTTGCATACCAATGATTTATGGACTCCATAAAGACATATTATAATGAACTTCATCTCAAACTTTTTATTTACACTTTCCAAACACATTTTCATTTCCAATTCCTGTGCCTCTCATCATCTCACTGTCCTCGAAAACATTATCACATCTTCTGACACTAGTGCTTCTCAAAACTGAGCTCCGGCAACCACAAAGAAACAGACAAAATCACTTATCCTGATCGAGACCCTGAAAAGCGAACAAACCCTGTCTCTAAGTGTTTTTATACATAGCTATACTTGTTTGTTTAAAAGAAGATGATGAAGAAGAAGAGGAGGCAGAGAAGAAAAGAAGAAAGGAAAAAGATGAAAGGGAGAAGAGTGGGAGGAGCAACAACAAGAACAACAAACAACAATGACAATAATAACATCTTGTTTCCTAACTTTTCACCTTAGTTCTGGGCACTTATTGTCCTTGGCATTTAGCCTCCACCTCCGCCTTCCACCTCAGCTCAGCTGCTGTCTGTTATGTGTAGCTCACCTGTGCAGTAGAGGTCTTTCCTCCTATGACCCCATGAGCAGCTATTGTATAACCCTTGAATCTTGCTTTCAGCCATGCACTGTCTTGTCACATCTTTCTCTTGTCAAATGGGAAGGTCGTTTGAGCTTGGCATGCATGCATTTTCCTTTGAAACAATTCTTTAAATTCTACCCCATGCCAGAATTGTCCTTTTTTTAACCCTGAGAAAAATCGATGCAGGAGGCACAGTGTTAGAATACAGTCTTCCACCACAGCTCTAAAACCAGTGAAATAATTTGCCAAAATCACAATCTTTATTTTGTATAATAATATTGTAAAAGAGAATTTCAAGTGATGAAGAGTTTACTCCTTTTGTGTGGCACAAGCCAGGTTGATTTTGAGATTCGTAGGAGAAAAAATGCACATTTTAAAGATATCACTGGGTTTTATTTGAAATAATTCTCTATTTGACAGAAGTCTAATATTGTATTCAAGAAGCAAAGGTAAAATGCTTCCATTATGATTAGCTATTGATACTCCTGAGTTACTTAGCCAGATATCAGGCACCTCTCTAGAATCCCACTGGGGAATAATAAAGTAGAATACAATATTCTGTCTTTGATTAGAATTGAGTTCTAAAGCATTTCCTTACTGATACCTTTACAAGAGAAATGTACTTTCCTTTGATCATGGAAAAGAAATGTGAAAGCCTAAACAAATGAATTTGCCTTCATTTTTATTTTTGAAACATTAGCCAATGGCCACACCATGGTGACGAAAACCAAGAGACACTCTGTGCATCTGATGGTCTAACTACCATATGGAATTTCCCCAAAAGCATTCCTTATGGCTAAACTATTCCCATGCAATAAGTAAATCCTCCTACCTCTTTTTATCACATTTAATACCTGTCATGATTCTGCCTTTAGAAAAATAATTAGTTACATAATGACAATTTCCTGAGTAAATACCTGAAAAAAATCAGAATTTTTTTTTTTAGAATCTGTTCTTTTAACTTTGAAATGGATAAAACACCTCTTATGAATTTGGCAGATAAATTCTTTCAACACTGTGTGTGAATATTTAGTGCTCATTTTTTTCACTTTCCTTGAAATGTTTATATAAATACACACAGAAGTGTGTTTCTTTCTCTAACACAAATGTTATGTGGTCTTTTAGACAAACCATCAGAGAAATGTTTTATTTCTTCCTGTGTTGAATTTTAAACGCAAAAAGTATTGAACCACGATCTTTATACACCTGAGCATCTATCACTTCTGAGAAAATATCAAGAGTAGACTCCCAAACTCTACTGGGACTCACTGCATCAGATAACATCAGTGACTGGCTTTGCTCAGTTGTTTCAAAGTAATATACAGCTTTAAATGTTAACTTTGCAACTATAAGTAATGAGTGATGTGCTGGCCTTATTTTATTACAAACTTTATTCCTTAAACAGGCCTTTATAACACCACGGTGTTTGTGAAAACTTTCCCTTCAAGTTCTCTTGAAAAACTATGAATCTTCTGCTTACTCAAGTTTAATTTATGAAATTGATACCTAAGTATTAATATCACAAATCACAATGTTGCCTTTATCATCTTGTTAACTGAAAATGTCTTGACTTTGTTAAATTCATTGACAAAAGAGTCCAGTGGGTTGAAGAGGGAGGGATTCATTTGCATGAATGAAGTATAACTCCACATCTCTCCATGTATGTAATGATGTGTTCAGTTTTATCAGTGTTGCCCCAAAACATGTTTGACAGTTATTTCCTCCATCAATATTTGCCATAAAGCTTAAGAAACCAATAGACTGGAGGCAGGCGTTCAACAGGTCTTTAATACATAAGTCAATGCCAATACAGAGAAAATCCTAGAATTCTAATTATTGTTCATCATGCTGAGATGGTGTGAGAGTGACTGAGAGTAAAATGGATTCATGCTGCCAGAGCTGAACGTGCGACGGTAGCATGTGTCACAAGCTCTTGTCAAGTGAGGAAGTTGCCTAAAGTATATCCAAACTGACAGGATACAAACATGCCTCTGGCTTCAAATATTAGCAAAGTTTTCCTTTGCACCAGAACTTGGAGCAGTTTTCTTATGTTTTTAGCTTTTCATTATTTCCCTGTGGCTAAACATGCTTTAAGAGTCTGCAAGTGGGGGGAGGGGGAACCAGGGTTTTCTTCCTCTTTTTTTTCTATTTAGAGATGTGACATTAAGACATGTCACACATGCTGGGAAATTCAGTAGATGCTGCAGTTCTACAAGCAATGACGCAAAGGTTAGGAAAATGACATGTACTGATAAAATGTGTGGCACTAATGAGAAGCTGGGTGCTCTAGTGTATGTGGACATTCTCCTTGTGGTTCATTGCCAGGGCACATTGGTTATTATGCCAGTTTTGGTAAATGTACGGCTGCCACACAGCTAGATGACAGGTGAATTCAGATGCAGGCAAGCAACATCTGAGACCCTGTCAATGAACCTGTCAGAAGTGAAAACACAATATCCTCATTAGCAAAACAACAAAATATGTTAGACATAGTCATTTTATTTTCTTTATTTGTCTATTCAATGTTGCACAAAAAAACTCTGTATCTCAGAGACTGTATTTCAAGGTCTTGATAGTTTTGGTTTTTGTTTGTTGTTTTGGAATTCAAGTGTTTTTTCACTAAAGAGAAGATATTTGTTTTATCTTAAGTATGTTTAACTTGGAAATAACAGTGTTGATAACGAATTATGTGTGTCTTTTCCTCTCACATAATAAACTCATATTTTACATTGTTCTCATACAATTCATCTCATGTTTCTAATCATCTTTTCGTCACATCTAAAATCTTTGATTTGGGGTAATTTCTAAAATAATCTGTAGCTGTCACCTCTTGAGCACTTTCTTAGCTGCCAATGAGAGAAGCGTTCACCACAGGGTAAAAATTCTCAGTACCTTGAAACTGAAATTAAGATATTATAGTTCAGCTGGAGTTGTCTCTGAAACCTCTGGAGGCTTTTGCTCACCCATGTTTCTCTACAGACTTTCCATAAAAGAGAAGTTGTCTGCAAGTGAAAACCATGAAAATGGACAAGAGCACACGCACTCTCTGATACATTTCAGTGCTTGTATGGGACCTCAAGTCTGTTCTGCAAACCTCAGTTTTCTGAAATAATTTATATCTAGTCAGTTAATTATTTATTTGTTCGCATTGCACTTTTTTCTATTTATGCTCTCGACATGTTTTCTGTTCCATGTAAATAGATTATTATTCAGAAATATTACTCAGCTGTTGTTGATGAAGGGGGTTGTAAGTGGACTTGTGTGTGAAAAAGAGAATGAGGGCAAACTACTATTTTTTAATTATTAATAGGCTAGAGGAATTGTGGCAATCAGGATGTGACAGAGGAAGACCACTGTGGTTATTCATCAGGCGGAAACCATCAGGAATAAGCTCCCAGAAGCCAGTTGGTAAAATACAGCAAGCAGAATATTCAGTCAGGGAGGTTTTACCCATGCTGGTCTATGGAAGACAGGAGGCACTGAAGCTATTAAGTGGTGCATTAAAAACAGACCCTATTATGATGACTGATGTCTGTGGAAAACTACAGCATCTGAATTCTGAGCTGTTCGTGACACAGTTGAATTTCAGGAGCCTGTCTCCTATAAATGGGGGCCTTGTGGCAGTTAGACTGTGAAGTGCTAATTGCTGTAGCCAAGTGGTTCTAACCTATAAGTAATTTTGCTTCCATATAGTCTATAAGGCACAGGAAACAATGCTAGAAGTAGAATGGGAAGTTATTATTGGCATCTCAAGTTAAACGTTGGTAAAAAAAAAATCTGATGTGATTTCTAATAACAAGTAGAAGCCTATATGAAATAAGAAATTGCATCTATAAAAATAAAAAAGAATAAAAAAAGAAATTGCACCTATATAACTCTACTTATAAAAAGCAAGGAGACAGAGAGTTCTGACACAAGAAATAAGAGGTGTTTCCCTATCTCAACTTATTTCTGGGTCTCAGAAAATATCACCCAAAGGTTGAAAAATGGTACAACCCAAGAATTCAGTAATACATGATGAATCTTCAACCAACCATAAGGATGCTGTTAGCTAACTGCTTCTATAAACAAATTACTACAGGGTTACTGGTTTAAAATAACACAAGCATTCCATCTTACAGCTCTAGAAAGCATGACTAAATCAGAGATATCAGTAATCTGTGTTCCTTTCTAGGGCTCAAGAGAGAAAATACTTTCTAACTTCTAGAGACGACTGTCTCATGGTCCATTTATATCACCAAAAGAACAATAATAGATTTCCATCTCTCAGGATGTCATTTCTGTGGCACTGACTCTCCTCACTGCACGATTATGTTGGGATCTGAACTCTTGTGACCCTACCTCAGTCCCTGTTGAAATATAATCTCCAATATGCTGATACAAAGGTAACCTGTAGAGTGCATTTGGGCCACGAGACTAGAGTCATGATGGGCTTCAAGCCCAATAGGAAGTCACAGTGTTTTTTCACTAAAGAGAAGATATTTGTTTTATCTTAAGTATGTTTAACTTGGAAATAACAGTGTTGATAACGAATTATGTGTGTCTTTTCCTCTCACATAATAAACTCATATTTTACATTGTTCTCATACAATTCATCTCATGTTTCTAATCATCTTTTCGTCACATCTAAAATCTTTGATTTGGGGTAATTTCTAAAATAATCTGTAGCTGTCACCTCTTGAGCACTTTCTTAGCTGCCAATGAGAGAAGCGTTCACCTCAGGGTAAAAATTCTCAGTACCTTGAAACTGAAATTAAGATATTATAGTTCAACTGGAGTTGTCTCTGAAACCTCTGGAGGCTTTTGCTCACCTATGTTTCTCTACAGACTTTCCATAAAATGAAGTTGTCTGCAGGTGAAAACCATGAAAATGGACAAGAGCACATGCACTCTCTGATACATTTCAGTGCTTGTATGGGACCTCAAGTCTGTTCTGCAAACCTCAGTTTTCTGAAATAATTTATATCTAGTCAGTTAATTATTTATTTGTTCGCATTGCACTTTTTTCTATTTATGCTCTCGACATGTTTTCTGTTCCATGTAAATAGATTATTATTCAGAAATATTACTCAGCTGTTGTTGATGAAGGGGGTTGTAAGTGGACTTGTGTGTGAAAAAGAGAATGAGGGCAAACTACTATTTTTTAATTATTAATAGGCTAGAGGAATTGTGGCAATCAGGATGTGACAGAGGAAGACCACTGTGGTTATTCGTCAGGCGGGAACCATCAGGAATAAGCTCCCAGAAGCCAGTTGGTAAAATACAGCAAGCAGAATATTCAGTCAGGGAGGTTTTACCCATGCTGGTCTATGGAAGACAGGAGGCACTGAAGCTATTAAGTGGTGCATTAAAAACAGACCCTATTATGATGACTGATGTCTGTGGAAAACTACAGCATCTGAATTCTGAGCTGTTCGTGACACAGTTGAATTTCAGGAGCCTGTCTCCTATAAATGGGGGCCTTGTGGCAGTTAGACTGTGAAGTGCTAATTGCTGTAGCCAAGTGGTTCTAACCTATAAGTAATTTTGCTTCCATATAGTCTATAAGGCACAGGAAACAATGCTAGAAGTAGAATGGGAAGTTATTATTGGCATCTCAAGTTAAACGTTGGTAAAAAAAAAATCTGATGTGATTTCTAATAACAAGTAGAAGCCTATATGAAATAAGAAATTGCATCTATAAACATAAAAAAGAATAAAAAAAGAAATTGCACCTATATAACTCTACTTATAAAAAGCAAGGAGACAGAGAGTTCTGACACAAGAAATAAGAGGTGTTTCCCTATCTCAACTTATTTCTGGGTCTCAGAAAATATCACCCAAAGGTTGAAAAATGGTACAACCCAAGAATTCAGTAATACATGATGAATCTTCAACCAACCATAAGGATGCTGTTAGCTAACTGCTTCTATAAACAAATTACTACAGGGTTACTGGTTTAAAATAACACAAGCATTCCATCTTACAGCTCTAGAAAGCATGACTAAATCAGAGATATCAGTAATCTGTGTTCCTTTCTAGGGCTCAAGAGAGAAAATACTTTCTAACTTCTAGAGACGACTGTCTCATGGTCCATTTACATCACCAAAAGAACAATAATAGATTTCCATCTCTCAGGATGTCATTTCTGTGGCACTGACTCTCCTCACTGCACGATTATGTTGGGATCTGAAGTCTTGTGACCCTACCTCAGTCCCTGTTGAAATATAATCTCCAATATGCTGATACAAAGGTAACCTGTAGAGTGCATTTGGGCCACGAGACTAGAGTCATGATGGGCTTCAAGCCCAATAGGAAGTCACAGTTAGTTTTCTTACATGTGAAAACTAAAAGATAAGAGACAACTCCAAACGTGTGGATGAGCTCTATCAGCCATGGGAGCTATAGGCACTAGATGTAAATTCCCCAAGTACCAGGACTATGAGTAGACCAGGAATATGACAACATTCACATATGTTCTCTTGTGAATGACCCTAACTCTGCATGTGTTACAATACAAACTGACCAACACACTGTGCCAAACACGTGTGATTACTGTCTTCCAAACTACATAGTTTATACTGTTTCCTCTTCCATAGGTGTTCTCTTGCTTTAGTGGTATACTATATCTATCTCTACATTGTCAGGATTAGGATAGATAAAACTTTGGGTGAGGGAGTTACAATATTCTGCTTAGAACATTATGTAAGATATCAATTTCTAAATATATATATTTTAAATATAAATATTTCAGGTCTGATCTAAGATGTTTTTAAGTCCTGGAGCCTTGAGTGCAAACTCCCAATATTTTTATTCAACACACAGTGTTCGGAGTCTTGATCTTAACAGGCAACCTTGCTTTCGGTTTACTGCATTCCATGGTATTGGGAACTAAGACTTTCAGAAACAGTAAAAAATTACGAAATACCTATGACTCTTACATTCCTTTTCTAAAAAGACTTATTTCTTTTTTTATTTTATGATATATTGTTTGCCTGCATGTGTATGTACCTTATGCATATCTGGTATAAACACAGTCCTCGAAACTTTACTTTCATATGGTTGTAAGTTGCCATGCAGATACTCAAAATCAAATTCTAATCTTCTGGAAGAGCAGCCAGTGCTCTGAGGATACAAGCCATTTCTCCAGCTTCTCTAATGCTCACTCTTATAATACCAAACCCATTTGCTGATTTCAAATTATGTTTTCAACCTCACTGATAAGAGTTCTACATTTAAACCAAGATTGGCCCAGTCAATGACTTGTTCCATCGCTACCCAGTAACACCATAAGGAGAATGGAAAGGGCATCTTGGTAAGACTGTAGCATATGCCAGCATAAGCTCACATGGCCTCATAATCCATCTACACCGCATGTTCTTTATCCATTCATTCCCTAAAGGGCATATAGATGAGTTCCACATCCTGGCAACTGTCAACAATGCAGAAAAAAACACTTGAGTGAAAGCATCTCTTTGACATCTTCATGCCATTTTGGAAGTACAGCAGTAGTGGGATGGTTGAATCATATGGCAGTTCTATTTCTAGTTTTTTTGATAATAGTCTATTTAAAATATGTATATTACATAAGTAGACTATGTAAAAAAAGATAATCTATATAAATTTTGAAAAATTGTAGGTACGTTTGAAATCTTTGGGAGCATAAAAAATTTCACTGAAATTTATCCTCAAAGTTTCTCTGAAAGAAACAAAATGAATCATCGTTGGGTGGTAATGAAAAATTTCACCCAGGTACAATTGCATGTGACTAATGGCTTTAAAATAGCAGCCAGCTTTGCAATAAGCAAAGAAAGGAACTGCTGTGGCATTAATCCACACACCGTAACTGATTGAGATTGCTTTTCCTAATATCTCTCACATTTAAAATTTACTCTCCCATGTTGCAGCTGAGAAAAACATATTTATTAAAAAGAACTCCCAGTAAATAAAAAACAGGCATTTATGACTCTCCGAATCTGGACTGCATGATATTCCAGTGATAACCCTGTCGTGCTCACTGCCACCTGGTTTCTGATCCTCAGCATCCTTTCTGCGATTAGGGACACACCTGGGAAGCTTCCGTAATTTAGTTCCTTTCATCTGAAAATTTCAAAAGCTTTGCTGGTGGCTATTATTTACAGTATCTGAGTATATGTGAGCAGTGATCCAATAGGAAGCTACAGCTATTATAAAAATGAACTACAAGGAGTCACAGTCTTGTTTAAAAACTTAGGATATAAAAGTCTGAGGCATATTGTTCAATTCTGAGCCCCTATTCCATTTTTATTTTGGCACAGCTTTCATCTTCTTTGTCTCTTTTTGTTTATCCTTAGGTGAATAATGGCCTTATTTCCTCAGTTTGACACAAATGAAATTCAGAGCAACTGAGAGATTACTGGTGGGCATGCATTAAAAGGAGGTGTGAGTATGAACAGTGTCACGACATACAATCTGACAGTGCTTTAGGGTGTAAATTTTGTGCTGGAAAAAAGACAAGAAAAATCTATTAGATCAAAAATTGGATGGCAAATTAATACAAAATACGGTTGAAATTAAGATATACAATAATAATAATAATGATAATAATAATAATAATAACTTTACATAGAAGGTTGTGAACAAATGAGAGTATGTCTGAAGGACTTGTGTGTCAGAACAAGTAATTTGTAGCTGAAGTTGAGACAAGCAAATTTGATTTCTTATTCCTGTAATTAAACATTTAATAATGATACATCTGTGAGAGTGTTTTGGAAAACCAGTACCTGCTCAGTCATTTAAATCATTGTGCAATGGCTGGAGGGGCTATCAGATACAACCTCTGTACAAAATCAACCCCACCCGAAAAACAAAAAAAAAAACCCAAAAAACAGTCCACAGATAATTTACGTGATTACAATGAATCTTAAAATATAAATACATTAGAATGTCTAGTTTTCTACAATGCTATGAGACATATCTGGCTTTTCCCAAAGAAGATTCTTTGCTAGATACTAAGCTGACAACAATTTTAAAAATATGAACTAGGATAACAAAAGAAGTCCACTATACCATGCACACATAGCTGTATGATGCTATGTATATGTATATGTATATGTATATGTATATGTGTATGTGTATGTGTATGTGTATGTGTATGTGTATGTTTATGTTTATGTACATGTATATCTGAGGTTGTACTGTGGAATGCTGTCCCTATTCTGCCTTTATGTCTTTATGTCTGAGCTTCATGTTTTGATTCTCATTTTGTCTGAAACAGGAGAATGACTGTGGTTAAATGCAGACCAGTTGGAACATCAGCTATACCTACATCTCCCTACATCCCCAGATGGCTCTGCAATCCGACACACATTTCTTTATTCCTTGGCTCTCTTTCAGGAACAGAAGCAACCAGAAGGGTCTCTGATCTCAGGATAGTCAGGCCTCATTCACTTGAACCCTCTCAATTCCTAATCCATGAATAACAGCCGGATGGCTTTAAGTCTCTGTGACTCAAGCAGATTCCTTAACCACATTCATGAAATTTTGTTTGGAGAGTGTTCTTCAGTGCTGAGTCATGAATGCTGATGTCCTTGCTCTCAGGCACGTGACCAGTCTCTGTGATCTACTTAATCAAAGTCTCAGTCTTCAGGAGTGAAGAGTCTGCCTTTGAAAAGCAAGTCTTCCCAATCATTTTCTTATTATAGGCTGAGACTTGATGGAGAAGCCAGTGATAGTTAATTAAGTAATTATTTACTACATTAAGTCATGCCACAAATGATAATTTGATCTTGCATGTGAGACAGATATTTGAAAGGCTCCAGGAATATAATGAGACTGTTGAAGAATGTAGGTTCTCCTTCCAGTGAGGTGACAAGACGCAGACAAAATCAATGGGCCTCTGAAGGAGACTGTCTGAAGGTAGTAGGAAAAAGCACAGGAAGCTTTTTCCCTGTCAGCTCTGGCGAATGTGGAAAATTGCTGGATAACTGTATACTTGAAAATGTCACTATATTTTGAGTGGTGCTTGTTTGCTATTTATTTGATTAAAAATATTTTTTTTTAATTTTCACAAGACTTGAGAGTATGTGGCTTTTTGCACAACACTTTTGCACTTGGAAAATGAAAGGGAGCTGGAAACAGTGCATATAGACTGGCAAAGTACAATGATAAATGTAATATGCATCAACTAATTGTAGTCAACAATGGGTTGTTTTACTTGCTTGAATGAGTACAGCAGAAGACACAACATCTGCAAAGACTATTTGAGGTTGCTGTTGTGACTGCATCCTGTCTTTTTCTATTTCCTTTGTTTTGTAAAATTTCAGCTACATCAAACATTGAAATCTCTAAATTATTCTTAATGCTATTTTCATAATTGTCAAGTTTTTAAATAGTGAAATCTATAGATTTATTCATATATAACCATTAAAGTATAAATCACATCATCATATATACATGTGTGTATATACACATATTCATGTAAAGGAAATACTAACATACCAACTGAGTATACATAAACACATAAACACATATTGCATATATTTCTATGTTGATTTAATGAGAGTTTTCTTTTATCACCTTAAATAGTGTAATGGAAGTAAAAGTTATTATGTAGTTGATTTTGTTAAAAAGAATCAAGAGCAATGTCAAAACTAGCAAAATATAAAAAATACTGCACTGTGCTTGGGAATTATAAATTCAGTAGCTGTAACAGAACATTTGTACAGTAAAATGAAGCAATGTCTAACACATAACATATTTGCAAATAGTCTTTGTAATTGTCATGACAAGACCATAATCGTAGGATTGGTGACTAGGACTGCAACTCTGAATACTGACATGTAAGTAGAGGACTTGTGAAGGACATGCAGGCATGATTTTAGGTACCGCCCCAGGGTTCATGATTATATTTTTCTTCTTACCAAAATGATATTTTCTAGAGTTTGATGAGAAAACCCCAAAGTTCACCTAAATGCTAATGTCAGTCATTAGAACAGGCCCACATGCTCTTTAGTTTGTCATCTTATTCATGTACAGTGAGTGTTAAGGATGGTTTTGTCCACAGACATAGGCCTTCATTCCAAGCAACATGTAGCTAATCTGAGAACAAAAAATCAAATAAGTAATGCAAGGGAATATCAAGAAGATTAACTTAAAAACATGAAAAAGATTAAATATGGATAACTTCCCAAAGCCTATAATAATAGCAACATAGTAAATTCTAATAAGACATTATGTATATAATAAGAGTAAATTATTTAACATACAGACATTGTTTATGTATTATATTAATAAAGAACATGCATGCACCTGTCTATTTTCATTCAGACATATGCACTGGTACACATATGCACACATGCACAAAATGTACTGAAAGCAGAAATTTAGTCAGAATTACTAAGCTCTTATTTAAAATTGGATTAGCTAAATTATACTGTATTCAGATAATAATAGGATTGAGTAATAATGAAGATATACAATTAAATATATAAACCCTAAAATATTCTAATGAAAATCAGCTGGATAATTTAGTCAACAAAAACATACAATACGGTTTTATTATTGTTACTATATAAGTAAGTGTTACATGCACTCCAAAGGTATAAGTCATGTGGACTTGTTCCAACCTAAATCAAGAGTATGCCATGTGGATATTAACCTAGAAAACTGGAATACCTAAAACATAATCCACACATCAAATGAGGTAGAAGAAGAACAGAGGAGTGGCCCCTTGTTCTGAAAAGACTCAGTGAAGCAGTATAGAGCAAAATCAGAACAGGGAAGTGGGAAGGGTTGGTTGGGAAAACAGGGGGAGGGAAGGGGACTGATGGGACTTTCGGGGAGTGGGGGTCCAGAAAAGGAGAAATCATTTGAAATGTAAATAAATATATCAATAAATTAAAAAAAGAGTATGCCATGGATATTAAATGTAAAATATACTACTTTATTCTAGGATATAAATTAGAGAGCTATTAGCTAGAGCACAGAACATGATTTGGTGAAGTTTAGAGTCTCAAATGATAGCTTCAACAATTAAAAGGTAAAATAGTTGACCTTATGGTCAATTTGACCAGCACTGGATGCAGACTTGAATTAAAAAATAAATACTAGATTATATAATTGACCAGGTTGACCCCCTACGTGGGGAAAATTAAACAAGTAGTTGTTAGTATGTGGCTATATCAGACCTCATACTTATACATATTAACCTTTATTTATTTGAGGTTCATCTATTAAATTTATATAATTCATTTACCTCAATATATGGCTGAACTCCTGTACTAACCTCAGTTGGAAGTCCTGAGTGAACATAAAATATCACCCTAGGGGAAATAGGTGGTTTATTTAAACCGGAGCACAAAATTTGAGTGACTGCAGAGAGGAAGAAAAAAAATGTAATTTCTGTGTTGCTGCAAAAATTACTTCATAGTCATAGCCAATTTTAATGTTTTTACCTTGAAAATGAAATTGCTAGTCAAAGAACTGGACCACTTTTCTACTTAACACTTACACTGAGCGAGACTGAGTATGAAATTAAATATTAGAAGAGTTATTGAAAACAGCCAGAAATGTAAAACTGTGGTCAACAAAATGGAACATTCATTTAGAGTTTACTCACATAGAAGATTTTAAAAGTTTCCAAAGAAAGATACTACGTAAACAATGCTAAATCTATTGAGATGAATGGCTAGAAGAGTTCTTGAATACATTACTTCATAGGTACAAATTTGGTATATAAAGACCGGAAGAAATACCATAAATACAAGAGTTTGATGACAAAGAATCTAAAGATGATAGCGTCAATTTGAGTGATATAGAATGCTAAACCAAAAACCTAGAGAATGATTTAGAATTTCAGTAATGTTAAATTTCCTTTTTTAATTTTCCGCCAACCAAAGATACTTGAGAACATTTTCACATTTGTGACATTGTGACATGCATTATGAAGAGGTATTTAATTTACATGATTTAACTGGTAATGTGATAACACTGCTGTTAAATAGTCACAACGTGGCTTTCACATTTTTATTTTTAGTAACTTGAACTGATAATGGTGTCCACTTAAAGCTGCTATTAATGCCCAGACATTTGTCGTGACTACAAAGGAGGCAGAGGCAAGAGAATCAGGAACTCCAAACCATCCATAGTTGCATAAAATCAAATTATTCCATAAAACAATAAATAAATCTATTTAATTCATGACAGTTTTTCTCATGGAATCATATGTTTTTGAAGTATTAAAATTACTACCTGTGGCAATTAGAGAAGTTTATGTCTGAATTCCTAGATTCAACAAGATTAAAAGCCAATTTCCTCAAGTTAGTTTTGAAAACTGTAAAGAGAAGTGATGTACCTTACTCCCCATGCAACACAGTGGTATTATCTAAAATTCAGTAAACTTCAAGGCAATCTGCCTATATGGGGATATCAGGTCACCCTAGGCTATAGGGGTCTGAATCACTATCACCAATACACAACGTGTGTGTGTGTGTGTGTGTGTGTGTGTGTGTGTGTGTGTGTGTGTGTACAAACATATCCAACATAGGCCTCACAGGAATATCAAGGGAGGCAATTACATAGAATTGCTCAAATTTGAAGTAGGCTTGGAGTGCTATCATTAAATTATATAAAGCATTGTCTTGAGAAAGGGTAGAGTTAAATTCTATGCTGCCATATGTTTTATTCTAATTCATCAGTGAATTTAATACATTATATGTTTTAAACTTTAATTTTTTTCTAAGTAAGTTAGTAAACATTCAAACTCAAGTCAATCAAAAATTGAAATCTCAAAACGATAAAAATCATTAGCACCTTACCAGGTATGGGAGGTGATAAACGAGTCAATGTTTGTTTATCCATTCATTCTTGAGACAGTCGCACTATATAGCCCAGTCTAACCTTGAGCTCAAAATTCTCCTGCATCAAATTAAAGAGTGCTGGGGTTCCAGATGAGGGCACCATGATCAGTCTAGTCATGGCTATACTATTGGCTATATAGTTACATTTCTGTCTTCCTAACTTTTCGAGTGTGAGATGGGTAGGCATGCAATAGAACATATTTGTAGGACACTTCAGAACTCAGCTCATTTTTACTCAAGAGTCTCAATTTTTTTTTGTTTGTTTCATCTGAGAATCCCATGCTGTACTGTCATCAAATTTACTCTTTGCCCCGTCATTCCAGTTCTTCCCATACCTTCCCCACTACTGTTTCTTTCCAGTTTCCCCATTGCTCTTGGTTACTATTTAAAACTTGACTGTAAGAATCTATTGCTAAAAATTACATATCGGAGTCACGTATGTGGAATAATCAAGTAGGTATAGTGGTCAGCTATCATAGTGCTAAAGGTATTATTCATGCCAGCAGTGGAGAGAAGTAATCTGCGGTTTTAACCAGCTCTGAACCCTGTCAATTCCAGTAGCAAGTACCCAGGCATATATACCCACTAACATAATAGTGACACAGATGCAAATAACCAACCATCTTCAGATTAAATTTAAAAATCACTCCATAAGACAAAATATCAATTGGGACAAGGACCAACCACAACTGGGTAGATCATAGGTTTAGATATGATTCTTGTGTTCTTCTTCTTCAAAATGAGCATACTATCAACTCACTTCCTAAATTTATATATTTATGTATGCAGATGAATGATTCTGTAATAGTATAAAGAGGATGTAGTTTCCGTGATTATTTAGAAAGTAATGCCTTAATTGTAAAAATTCTTTCTTTGGTAATATAGAAAAAACATTTTTTTAAAAAAAAATCAAACTACTTTCTTAATATCTTTCTTAATGAAAAGGCAGGCATAGAGTTGTTAAGGATATCCCATGCAGGGCTGGAGAGATGACTCAGTGGTTAAGAGTACTGACTACTCTTCCAGATGACCTAGGTTCAAATTCCAGGACCCTCATTACAGCTCAAAACTGTCTATAGCTTCAATATCTGATATCAAGATATATATGCAGACAAAACACCAATGCACATAAAATAAAAAGAAATAAATTATTAAAAAAGAATATCATATTCATATATATTCATCATTAAAATCCCTGTTTGGTTGCAGAGATGACATATAATCAAAAATATGGTCAAGCAAATGTATAAAATTATTCTTCATAATGTATTTATTATAATGGAAGCAATTTTAATTTTGTCATGCTTGTCTATTTTTAGAAGCAATTATTTTTATTTCCTTTAGTAGAAAAATTACTTAGTAAGTTTTGATTTGTTCTAAAATATTTTGACAGTCATTTAAAACTATAACTAGCATGCTCTATTAAATAAATACTACATGTACAGTCATTTAGTATGTCATCTATTTATTCATATAGTAAGCTTTTATTGAGAGCCTACCTTGTGTCAGCACTTTCTAGCTGCTGCAATTTCACTGTAATTGAAAAAAAAAATAAAGGACTATATTTAAGGATTTTAAATAATCTTAGGGAAAACACCCTGAGAAAAATTAAGTACCCATGATGAGTGTGGTGATGCTAAATCATTAAGACTGGAGTTGTATAACTTAAAATTTTACATAAGATGAATAATAGAAGTCAATGAAACTAGAACCAGCCAATGCAGTCATACTTGGAATGTGTGTACTCATCAAAAAAAATGTTAATCATAAATATCATCTTTCCGTATTTTCAACTCTATTTTCTCAAGGAAGTTTTCAGTGAAATTATTTCAGTACCAAAACCATATTAACACCAACAACCCTGATGAAAATGTTCAGATATTTCTAAAAACAGAAAACTCATAGAACTCTTAATTTTCCAGAATACAATGAAATGCAAAATAAATGGCTATATGCTATGCATATATACCAACTTTCTACACTATACCACACAATACATATAATTAAGATAATAAATGAATTAATATGTTTAATTAAAAAAATTAACTCCTTTAAAAAATTCTTGCTAACTAAATATACAAGTACGGAATGTCTTCATTCAAAATCTTTCCAGTATGATCAATAAATTATCAAATAATATTCAGAGCTCTGTTACCTCTTTGGTGTTGGATCCTCTCTATAAACATGTTCAGAGAGACCTGCTGTGGTTCTAATGTAGACAAGAACTACTTGCTGACTTCCACGTCACCTTCAGGTTTAAAAGCTACTGAAGTGAGAGAGGCAAGATGGTTCCAAGCAGTAAGAAGACAAAAGTGTCAATTGATAGATAAATAAATACTGATACTATCAGCCCAGTGTTGAGCTAATCAAATGTGATACAGTGAAGTCCATAAATTGAGTTTCTGAGATGATGTAGACAAACACAAGGAAGAACATGTCTCTTATCACTGAGGAACATTTCTATATTCTAAAATACTCTAGTATGTTCTTCTAGGTGACAGCAAACTTCAGTGACTCCTAAAGTTAACAAAGTAAAACTGTTTCTGGCTTTCTCTGTTCTACCATCAAACCTACATTTTAATGGCTGTGCTAGCACTGAGAGCCTCCTGAGGTTAGAAAGAAAACGTGAGCACTGCAAAGAATTCTTAGAATCAATACAAAGGTGTGTCAAGCCAAAAATAATGTGTGCTCAGTCTGATAACAAAGAAGTCTGGATGGAGTTGGCATCATCAGGTGGCCACTGCTCTCATTTCCGATTGATACTGAAAATAACTATGTTCTCATTGAAAATAGCTCAATGCATAGCAACTGGACACCAGTGCATAAGGCTGGATACTGTGATCAGAACAAAGAGGAGGTTCACATGAAAATCAGGCATGATGGGTTCCACATCAAAATCATTTTCTTTCCTGAAAACCTTTAATATATGGGTGCACTGGACTTGCTTCAGAAGGTATTGTTAGACATTGAAGAATCTACAAATAGCATCACATCTTACAGATTGGTTCCTGTTCTACCTTTCCATTTGTACATGAAACATTTGTTTCTGTTTAGTTTTCCTACTCACCTAAATAAGTTATTAGATTTTATGGTAGATTAGAAAAACATTAGATGGTAAGTTCAAGGTGCCTACTAGTCAGTGCTTATGTCTTTTGTCATTATTATTATAATGGGATAAACACAACTGATTATGATTCAAATGACTTTCAACACTAGAAATAACCATCCACTTCACTTACATTACTAATTGTCTACCTTTGTCAATCACTATTCAAAGTATGGCATAACCAAAGTTACATAAAAATACAGGATCTATGGTTTTAATTAATTATGACATTTATTGACACACTTGGGGTACATGTATGTCCAATGATGTAGATATGAAGGTAAGAGGACAATTTGAAAAAGTTTTCTTCAACCATGTAGGCTTCAGGGATCAAATACAAGTAATTTTATCTGCTAAGCTATCTCATCAGCCCTGAAACCTAAGGTGTTAAAATATATGTATAAATATAATAACATAAGTTCTCCATCTGAAGACTACATCATCATCTTTCTTAAACTCCAGGTATGATCTTCTCATTAAGTTGTGGTAGTTTAATCTGAGCAACAGTCACATGAGCCAGTTATATATTCTGTCCTGAAAATTAATAGGAGTATAATTTTCAAACTAGGATTAACTGAGTTGTTTACAAATATATCAGGAAATAACTTTTGCGTTAAAGAAAAAATAAAAGTTCTAAAATGATGATATGTGTTTGTTTGCTTATGTGCATTATTTGGTGTGTCCACGTGCATGATTACAGGTGCGTGTGTGCATCCATCTGCAACTGGAGGTCCAAACTTGGTGTTGTATCTTTTCTCAAAGGCTATCCATTCTATTTATTAGTTCAGGGTTTCTCACTGAACATAAAGCATACTGACTCTGGCTAGCCAGCTAGCTCACCAATAGATGCTTTGTTTCAGTCTCCTGAGATCTGCCATTAGTTTGCATGGCTTTTATGTGCACTCTGAGCATCCACACACAGCAGTTTTGCTTACACAGCAAGCATTTTCCCATTGGAGCTATCTCCCCACACCATCTATGTGCTTTCTTCTCAGGGATATTGAAAGCAAATAATGTGATATATGTGTGATAAAGGTATAATGCTTCAAATAAATGCAATATGCTGTATTATGATGTCAATAGTTCCATAAAATACAAATTTATAACTGTGGAAAATATTCTGCAGGAATAAGAAAGAGGTCAGGATACATACTGAAAATATGTTATGCACAGATAGTTGTGCTAATAGGTTTAATCACAACTTATACTAAATAGCACCATTGACAGTGATTTATTTGGCAATCTTTCACTTCCTTTTTATGATTCTACTGAGAACTTATATTTAATTTGTTATATATTTTATGTATAAGTTGGGACAAAAAGCTTATTATTCTAATATATAATTTATTCAGTCTTCTAAAGTAAATACATTCTACAATATTTCTAACATGGCTTCATTTTATATATAAGTAAAATGTTAGTCTTGCATTGATCACAATATCGCACATAAAGAGCTTAAAGAAAAAAAATAATTGATTTGGATTAACATTCTAGAAGCAACATAGTACAGACATTGAGCTCGGGGCTTACAGTGAGGCAGAGCATCCTGGCACAGAGATAGGACATGATAGAACAACGCTTCTCATTCCATGGCATCCAGGAAGCAGAAAGTAGAAAGCTAAAAGGATCCTGGGCCTTAATACATTCTTCAAGAGCATGTATGCAATGAACCTTTAATAAAACATCACCTCACCCTAAGTGTGGCAGTAAGTCTCAAAATTCCACCAACAGTGACTAAGGCTTTTAATACAGCCTCAAAGGATTAAGTGACACTACTTTAGATATAGCCAATAATAGCATGTGCAGTATTAAGGCAATAAAGAAGTTAAGAAGGAAATGGGCAGGCACATTGCCTTGTTAGTAATAAAAATCATATAAACTAATCTCAAAGAGTATTACCTTGTTTAAACTGTTGGTTTTAAATTCGTCTTCTTTGTTGAGCTACTCTGTGAGAGAAAATAGTCCATACATAGATATATGCCAACAACCTTATACATAGGTCCACTATGAGACTTAATGCTCCTTCCGTGTTTATATTTATTCCACAGCATCAATTCCAGTTGTGTTTCTGTTATTATAGATCAGTCTGTTGGTGGCCTTTGGCCAGATATTAGAAGATATGAGTGCTAAATTAGCAAGACTGTGTGATTATGCATGCTTTAGAATCCTTCCGGTAGTTTAATAATTATCATTTGATAGCTAATAAAAGCTTACTTTAAAATTGCTTGCAGTATTTATTCACTCCTAGTTAAGAAGCTTAAAATACATTAATTCACATAATGTATTAAAATTAAAACAAGACAAATTAGAGGGAGTGTCAAGTCCAAGAGCAATCTGGGTAGCCAGGGTCCTATAGACTGAATAGAATTGACAAGGAAAGGAAATATAGACAAAATAATATGGGGGCAGGGGAACAAAAGTGTAGAGCTTGTATAATCTATGATGCGTTCAAGGAACATTGTTTTGTTTTTTAAATGGGGAGAGCTTTAATTTAACATAGAATTAATTCCAGAACAATTTGGACTTTGGGGCTCAGAAATACGTTCTTGTGGTGAAGAGCTATACTTTAAGTTACTGAGGTTGACAAGAAGCATCTTTGGAATTTCTTCAGGAACTTTCTTTCATCAAGTATCTCACAACCTCCTCAACACAGAGAAAGTACCTAGAATGCTGTGTTTACATAGCTAAGGATATATTTTCGACGTATGAAAAGATGAGAAAATATAACTAAGGACAGAAGTTAATCCATTAATAATGTTTTAAGGCTGATGATTGACTTAGAGAGGCACAGGACAGGAATTAACTGGAGTGATCCCACCAGGTGGTGGTGGGGATTCTAGAATGCAGGATAGAACAGCAAAATGGAAGTTAGATTTTCACAAATTTCCAAAAGTATCCTGTTTGTGCTGCAGTTTTGAAAAATGGGGTTTCTGGGAGGGGGCGAAACAGGGAAAGGAGATACATTTGAAATGTATGTAAAGGAAATGTTCAATAAAAAAAGGGAAAAAAAGAAACATAGTGAATTCTTTCTCTCTCTTTTTTTTTGGCAACTAATGTTTCCTGATTTTCATAAAATAAGCACAATGTTTTTCCCAATGTTTTGTCATAGTCTAACAGCATTGTGGGAATTTATGTCATAGAGTTTTCATCGAGTTAATGCTTGAATAACAGGATTCTTTGCTTCTTATTCAGTCTTTAAATGGTGAGAGTAGAATGGTAGGGCACAGGAGTTCGTAGGTATGCTTAGATTCTAAAAACTTGTATTGCCTTCTCGAATTGAAACCACCAGGATCAGCCCATCCCTGAAACCCCAGAATGCAGGAGGCTGACGCGTGGGCATGACTGGCGGCCATCTTGGAATATTGTGCAAAACCCTGCTTCAAACAACAATGGCAACAATAAAAATACAAGACGACTTGGTGATGTAGGCAAGTGGTAGACTACCTGCTTTTCTTGTGAAATGGCAGGTTCAGTACTCATCAGAAGAAGGAAAAATACAAAACAAAACGAGATTGAAAAATTGCATTTGTTTTGTCTAGATCAGAATTTGCTGGGTAACCAGCTACAGACTTACAAAATCCTCAAGGAAAAATAAAATATGTTCAGCATGAGCAATTTGATTGCATCCTGGATAGAACTATAAAAGAACTATAAAGCCAAGTAAATAGCTCATATAAACCTACTGACTATGCTAACTCTAAACCTATAAATAAAATCAATGGGTTTGAATTTCAAGTGTTATCATTTTCTGAACAGCTTACTGTGAGACCTAATGAGAAAAGACTGTCTTTGACTTGTTCTTTCTTGAAATTGGTAGCATACATTGTGTTTAAATATATTCTTTTTCTATTTATAGGAGTTCTATTGGAGGTAAGGTTTCAGTCTAATAAAAGTCTGTAAGTTGAACAGCCAATAAGCCATTCCCTCACACTGATGTTCTGCTTTCTTTATTCATACTGTTTTCCTATATTATTGCTACCATTTAGTAAATCTTATCTTAGGGCTTAGTAAAATCTACCACAGATAAAATTGAAATCATCAGTGGGCTGCCTGTGAACATGTCTGTGTTCCATTTATTTATTTTTATTTTTCCATTGACATGTAAGATGTTTTAATGCTTCCTCAGGAATATATCAAATTAAAAACCTAATAAAGCATTGGTAGAGTGTAAACACCAATAAGTTTTGTCTTAAGTATACTGTCTATCTGATTCTTATCAATAAAATATTAAGTTACTCCCTTTGAGCAAAAAAATACATCTATGTAATTTGTATATTATATAGGATTGCATTTTACTTAAGAAAATTATTATATATGAAATATTTTGTTATTTCTTACCAACATAGTCTGAAAACTTTTAATCTGTAAATAATATGTAAATTTAATTTTAAAACCATTTTTTATATTTTGATATCTGCTCAAGAAATCACAAGCAAATTTGGAGTAATTAATTTAAATAATGTATTACTGTTAAAACATTTTCAATGCTCTTGAGGACAATTCATGTAACATAACTTTAATAACATTAATATTTCTACAAAAGACTTCCTTCTTTATGATGAATACATGGTCATATCCATGCCAGTTTGTATTTAAGGAAATGACTTTCATCTAGTTTTTGCCAGAATTTTCTACATATTGTAACCATAATTTATTTGTGTGCACTCAGTTTCTGCATACAACTCACAAACATGTTTAATGACATATTAGTACATTTTTAGCTCTGAAGTGCCAACGCACAAACTAGTACTAAACACAGAAAGGATAGAATGTGATCTGTGGTTGGTTTTGAAAAACTATTATTAGATTTTGGCGGAGCTGTTATCCATTCTCTTCTATTTTGTCATTTCCCAAAGTCATTCTACCTGGGAAAGTTTTGCTGTATCAGAAGCCACTGAAGGTCACAGACTGTCAGAATCCCATTCATCATTCATACTTTCTGGGCCTACAGGCCCCATTTACACTAAAAAAAAAAAAAAAAAAAAAAAAAAGCACAGTGCCTTACAGTAGGGAAGGATGGGAGACGCAGAAGTATTGCCCAACTGTAAGGCTGTCCTTATTGACTCTAAATGATTCTTATCAATGATCATATGATTAAGGTAATTCAGTGAATGGTGCATGTAAAATGTCTTAACATCACTACCCTTCTTCAGGAAATAAATACTGACAAATTTTGTCTAAAATTCAAGTCTGTTTTATAAAATTTGTCCTAAATTTATTTGGGTATAAATTTTATTTTTACCCAATGTATTTATATCGATACTTCAGTTTATTGGATGTCATAATTCCTTCAAAAGAGATGTATAACTCAAGACACTGAGGTAGGCTGATATAATGAACGATCCCCAAACCTTAGTGTCATAAGAGCATTGCAATCAGCGTCAATGATAACAGGGCATTTCATCGGCATACAGCAAGTGTGGTTCCCATAAAACGCCAGCTGTCTTTACTGAGTATGAAAATGAAGCCGTCTGCAACCGCAGCCCACTCACCTGAAGGCCAGGTGTTAACTGACCTCTGAACAAATGAGCAGAATGTTTCTGTACCTGGCCAGTTGTCCCACACATCTCTCCCAGTCGTACTAGGGAGATCTTTATGAACACAAAAGTCCACAGAGTGCAGGCTCAATGCACTGAATAGCAAAATCAAATATCAAAGATCTTCTAAAAGTTCACCAGCCCATAAACACAAACAAGTTATGGATGAGAGATTTTAAGAATGAGTATTAAAAAGTAATTTAAAATTTCCTTGGGAGTCAACTGCAGATGTTTGTGCATATATTAAATCATTGAAGTAAATAACAGTCCATTTGTCATTTTCAAAGCAGTATTGTCAACTGACAAGAAAGTTAAAGATCATAAAACAAAGAGCAATTATGACCTTAAGAATAATAGAGAACCTAGTTTCTCGGTTACCATTCCAGCAACCAGAATTCCTTGACATGTTTATGCTTGACTTCTTCCATAAAGTTTTGCCAGTCATTAATAGATATCAGTGTCACTTTCAAATGCCTATTAAATAGAATGTCCATACTTTAGGGAAACTGTAATATGAGTGCACTAGATTATGGTATGTACTATTATCATCTTATTTCATTCATAAGAAGGAGTTATCCTTGGGTCAAAGTAGTATTTCTCATATAATATTTTTAAAATTTTATTTACAGTCACAAATGAGTTCATCTCTTAAACAGACATATAAATTTCCATTATAGATTAGACTGGAAAACAGCAGCAATAGCTACTGAAGAAAATAATATTGCAACTGAGAATTTGTCATATTCTCAATCCTTAGAATGGTTCCAATGCATGAGATCATACAGAAGCACACATGCTGTGTGTGTGTATATGTATATGATGTGACATACTTAAAACTTAACAATGAATTGAATGTTTTGTTGAGAGAGGCATTATATTTAAATATTACCAGTTTTAGTAATCTAGCAAAGAATCGCATGTGTGAACATGTTTTGCATGAATTTGTAGTGTAGCAATTCTATTCATTGTGACAATATCTTTTTAAAAAAGCATTTTATAATTACTATATTTTGTTAATAATTTATTTAAATATTGTACGTGTTATGTATCACCAACTAAAATACAATGCCCTCTAAAATTTCATTTTCCAAACAAACAGAAAACATTGCTGGTGGCAAAATGTTATCTGTTAATAGAGTAATATTTATAATTTATAGAACTATGTAAATTTTGTGATTTCTATATACATTTCTTTGTCAAAATTTGTACATACTATAAAAATCATTTTTAATTAATTTTACCACATTAGTATCATCTTTATATTCATTGTGCTTGTGTTAATGAGATGTTGAAATCATGGGAAAATGTTGAACATATATTTTCATTAAATTATTTTAAACTTTATATTTCATATATTATACCTGCATAAATACATTTATTTATTCAGACATGTAGAGAAAAAAATTTTCTTCCTTCCTTTTCAAGTTAAAGTATTTCACATATATTCTGTTATTGCTAAGTATCTTCCCATTACATCCTTCTTTTATTCCCTGAAGGTATGAAAAAGAAGAAAACAAAGTTATAAGCCACTTAAGCTGCTTTTGGGGAATCCATTTTATATATATATATATATATATATATATATATATATATATATATATACACACACACACACAAATAGCAGACATAGACAGATAGATAGATAGATAGATAGATAGATTACGTATGTGTATAGATAGATAGATAGATAGATAGATAGATAGATAGATAGACTGATTGATAGGTAATTTCCTAGACAACACTGAAAAGGCATACAAATATATCTAAAGTGAGGAATTTGAGGAGAGGGGGTGATTGAAGCTGTAAAATGGATGAAACTGGGAGGTTCTTAGAATATCTCCTATGAGAAATTTCACCAAAATAAAACATCAGTTTCTCATTTTTACAAATTCAGTTAAGGCATGGACAGCTCTGGTATCTGCAATGGCAGCCTTAAATGTAGCTGTGTGTCTGTCAGAATCTAAAACCTTGGACCCAACACTGCATTTGCTCATTTGCTTTTGGGAGCAGGGAGATGACAAATCAATGTAATTGAAAATTCTGTTACATTTACGAAACATCTAATGAGACACCATTTGAGAATCAAGTAAGATGTATTTGAGAAAACTTGTCCAGAGAAGACTGAATTAGGATTTAATAAACTATGAGCCACTTCTCACAATCCATCCTGAGCCCACTGCACTTATGCTTGATTGACTCTGCTAAATATGCATTTCATTGACTGGGTGAAAAAATAACCTTAATATTCTGAGATAAATGCTCTGACTAAGCATCATAATTTACTTTTAAAATTAAATCTCTATAATCTTCTATTTCCCTGTTCCAAGATGCATCAGAAAGAATGGTTTGCATTATTGCTTTTAAACTTAGAAAGGACGAATTAACTGCTACAGAAGTTAAATTACTTGTCCAAAAATCACACTGTGTATTAATGCCTGATTCATAATTCAAATCCCATCTTTCTGACTTCAATTTTAACACTTATTGAACACTGTATCTGACACTGAAGAACGCATCAAATTTAACTTTAAAACTCGAATTTCAACTTGACTCAAAAGATTCAGGAATATTGTGAAAATAAGTCATACATCATATATTCTACCATGTACAGGATAAGTATGAGGCAGGATATGACCAGTTGCTCTTCAAGAAGAACTGGGCACTGGACATTATAGTAGTAGTAGCACATAAACATTCTATATAAATTAATTTTTCATACTGTTACTTTCGAATCTAGTTGAGGTAAGGTGATATCAATTAAATGTAATGTTTTTCATGGATGGTAAAAGGTAGTATCAGAAAACAAATTGAATATTTATGATATTTATGTGAATATACCATATAAATATATGATAAATTGATACTCAGGCCACAATAAAGCAATGGGTAGTAGCCAGAAAATATCATCCCATGCTTCAATATTTCAAAGGGAATAAACTCATGTATAGAAATGTAATAGTAAAATAAGTACATAATTAAAGCCATGTAATATGTAGTCATGATATTTACTATTTAATATTTATTAACATGAGTATTTAAAAAATTATATCCAAAGTTCATCTAAGTGTATGGATTACCACAGAACAATAATTCAAGGCTGGTGACAAACATTTAAATACAGAAATAGGGGTATGCCAAATACAGTAATTTAACACACTGAGTTATTCAATAATTTATTCTATTAAGAAGGCTAAGAAAATCTGAAAAGGGTTCCTAGAAATTTGCCAAAATTTCCCACAATGTCTACAGACTGGAATCTTAGCTCTCAACTGAGATTGTCCCCTACCCAACCCAAAGAGCTCTTCCAACTAGAGCTTCTGGGGAGCTTTGGAGGGAGAAATGGGAAGTGGGGAACTGTGTAATTATATTATAACCTAAAAAATAACTAAAATCCAGGAGAAGCTGAAAAACAACAACATGGAGACAATCCGAGACTGAAAAGTATGCTTCTCTTTAAAAGTTTCTTAATAGAGAGAAAGAAAGAGAAAAAGAAAGAAAGAAAGAAAGAAAGAAAGAAAGAAAGAAAGAAAGAAAGAAAGAAAGAAAGAAAGAAAGAAGAAAGAAAGAAAGAGAGAGAGAGAGAAAGAAAGAAAGAAAGAAAGAAAGAAAGAAAGAAAGAAAGAAAGAAAGAAAGAAAGAAAGAAAGAAAGAAAGAAAGAAAGAAAAAGACCTGAATATAAATGTCCAGACACAGTCTGTATAATCTATGCTCAGTTGGGGTTGAGGCAAGAAACTACATAATGGTAAATATACACCTCAGGCTTCAATAGTTTCTCTGACAAAGAATGTCCCTTGTATTATTCCTTCTCTCAAATCCCCATATATCCAGTTTTGATGAAATGACTCGGAATTCTTTGTGTATGCTGTGCCTGCCTTAATTGGGGGCTGAAAGGGGATATTTTATAATGTTGAAAGATAATGTCATAATCATTACAGCACCCACACACAGAGACTTAACTCATTTATAAACTTAAGCTTTGTCAAGAAAATGCTCCGTTAACTGGCTTTTCAAATGCCAGGGAATGGTTCATTAGCTTTAACTGTAATATTATGATGACAATTCATGTAATAGAATAGAGAACCATATCTCCTCATCTACATAAAAATAATGCAGCCTTTGGAAAGTTTAGGATTTCCGACACTTCAGTTATAAAGCTTTGATATAAATCCATGCAGCATATTGGAAAGGCATAGTTGTCCGGTTCTGGTACATTTAAACTGTTGGGGAATAGAACCTAGCGACGATTCTTCAAACTAAAAAGAGTCAGCATGGTCTGTTCTAAGCACAGTGTGATTTGGGTAAGTAGATATTTACATACAGGAAACAGGAAAATCTGCATTTCTTTATATAGAATTAGAAGTACATGGTCAGAGTGCTCAGATCATAGTTTCTTAAGAACTATTTTAATAATGGAGCAGGTTGGGGAAAGTAGCTACTGTTCTGGTTTCCTCAAAAGCATATTTCCAGAGCACAGGTCATACATTGCACATTCTAAAAGACTTCAGGGATTTTAACACACACACACACACACACACACACACACGAGAGAGAGAGAGAGAGAGAGAGAGAGAGAGAGAGAGAGAGCAGAACCATGCACTGACCTTTTAATTTCTTCCTGGCACTATGCCAAGTACTGTGCATGTGGCAAATCATCTCCTTCTTTGGTAAAGGTCAGAAAAATCACTGAAGGAAGACCCCAGACTCAGATACTACACAAAGACAAAGAGCTTTTACTTTGCAGAAACAATCAGCATGCTGGGATCAACCACTCTTTGAAATGTCAATCCCAGATGCAGAAGCCCAGGCCTTTGAGGGCACCAGGGAAGCTCTCTAGAAGGATTAGGTAATATAAAATTTCATTTGTGACTGCTAGGGGTCACAGGTGGTGAGTGGCCTGCATTTCTATGTTAGGAATGTTTAACCAGGATGAGATAGGGCTGCCCAGCACAGCTGACCCATCCTGAGGTAAGATATTTCGCCATTTTTGTGGTTATCAGGCTTATTGTTGTTAATAATAATAATAATAATAATAATAATATTGCAAGGGGGTTTTCAACATTGTTTCTGGATTTCAAGATCTGTTCCTCAAGCTGGTGCTCATGGCCTTCTTTCTAAATCAGGCCTGGTCCTTAAATAAAGACAAAAAAAGGCTTATGTCTTCCTTTCACTTGGTTCAATTTGATGGGTGAGTATCACAAGTTCCTTGTCCAGCTAGGACCCAGGGTTCTGAAAACACTGAGAGAAGCTAGTAAGTCAGCCACAGTATTTGAGGACTGGTGAACATGATCAGGAAAAAAGCAAATGCACATCTCCAAGAGTAGACTCTGGGAAGGCGATACACAGTGGAGAAACACTCAGACAGAACGCCCATATGCAAAGATAGAGAAGTGCCAAAAGAGAACAATTCAGTAATTCAGAACACATCCTACATTCTTCAAGTCTGAAAGGAAGGCAAAGCTACACCAGAAAGGACTTGAGTTGCCCTTTAAGGATTCTAAATTTCATCTGAAAAAAAAATCAATAGAAATCGTTAAGGAAAGTCTCTTAATTAAGATCAAAGTGTATATTGAGATCTATAACTTGTGTGCATTTTGAAGGTGAAACTTACATGGATTAAGACGCATAGAAAAATCCTATAATGCAGTTTCTTAGCTGAGAAACCTCATAAAATAATAATATAAAATATAACTGACAGAATTCTCACTCAAAATTACCATGCAGGAAAAGAGCATCAAGTCTTATTACCAGAAGTAAGCCAAAGAAAAGTAACTATAAAAAATGCTTACTCTAAATATAGTATCATGAATGTACTTGTTACAAATATCAATCTTATTTTTTTCTACTTCAAATTTGTTACTTGAACATCTACTATGAAGACTATGAAAAGGAAAGTAATATTATCATGCACTAAAAGATCACAACCCACATTCCACAAAAACATAATAGTGGAAATGCAAATGAACATTGACAAGCTTCTCATAAACACAATATTAATAAAATAATAAACAACAATAAATCTGTTGGGAATAAGGGATTTCAAGTAAGTATTTGCACTGCATCCAATTGGCACCTTACAAAAAATTACATTCATTATAAAAGTAGTGTTTCAAAGACAGAATCAACAATCCCAACAGTCAATATTCCATAGCTAAGAAATAAAAGATTTATATCGAAATAATTTAACTACCTATTATTTTCAAATGTTTTTGAAATTTCCCAGGACAATTATAATGGGGCAAATAGAACTCATTTAATTGACTAGAACTGACAATTCTTTAATAGATATTGTCAGAGATGCAGAGATATTGTCAGCAAATTTCCTTGAATATATTTCTCTATGCTCAAATTTTATATATTGAAACAAGAATAAGTGAGATAAAAATCAGTTCGTGTGCTATACAAGCACTCCAATTCTATCAACGTTAGCTGTGGAGATTAGTCAAGCATGGCCAAATTCTGGTAGTATTAAGTATTGAAAGCAAAAGTTTTACATTCCCTAACAACTCCTGCTTCTCTGTGAAGGTGGGTTTTGAATGTCTCTTAAAATTCCTGAAAGTCCTCTCGGAATAGGACAGGTATTCTGAAAGAACAAAGAGCTCCCTTATTATAGTTGCAAACTGAATCAGCTTTGAGGAGGAGGTAAAGAGCTTACAGATTTGCATGTGAATCACACCGTATAAAGAGTTCCCAGCCTTTGTGTGTGAGGTGGTGAAAGCTGGGGACCTAGTCTGGACCGCCTTCTGCCAGTTAGCATGAACAGAAGAAAGAGCAGGGCCTGGGGCAGGTTCTGTTCCTCACCAACAGCAAGGCCAGGGGTAGAATAGAAAGGAACTAAAAAAAAAAGGTTAAATGTAAAAACTTAGTCCTAGGTAAGGAGAGAACAAAACAGGATGAGAAAAAAATCTCAAGATAGAAAGAATCACTCTAAAAATCAAATAACTTCTGTCCTGAAATTAATAATAAATTAGACTCGGAATATGGAGACATTGGCAGCAAAGCTGAAAATTCTGAGAGCTCCTAGACACAAGTCAGAGTAAGGCGCCATTGGCCAGAGACTATTCTAGAGAAGGAAAAGGATCCCTGAGGGGAAATGAAAGTCAGGGCACAAATCTGAAGTAAAACTTTGTATAGGGAATTCAATTCACAGGCTTCTGACTTTGGCCCAAAAAGCCCAGGTTCATGAAGACTACAGTTGAAAGACTGGCAGCAGCTGTTCCACTTTGGGGACTGAGTTGGGAGCTTTGATCCTGGAGTATTAGACAGTGCTAAATTTAACAGTCCTGTTGCTCTGTGGAAAGAAAAAAAGCCTATCAGACAAGAGTGAAGTCAATGGCAAAACAGAAAAAGACATCATCGCTACCCACTGTTCTGTATTATCTGTGAAAAGATCTGTATGATAATGTTTAAAAAGTTAATGAAATTTCTGCAGCTTTGGGCATGTGATCTTTCTCAGGAAAAAAAAAATGTAAAAATCTTTCCCGAATTTAATTTTTTATTCTAGATCTGCAAAGTATTTGGTTTATATTTTTGAAAGTTAGAAAACTTTACTTCTGACTATGTGGTGGAAGACAGACCGTTTCTCTCACAGAACATAAAATTAATTTAGATTGAAACAAAGGACAGATAGAGTTGTCCTTGGAATAATATATTACATTTGAATCCAATGTGTGTGAAATCAATTAATAATAAATGTTTTTCTAAGTCGATTTAGGCGGATTCTAGAGATGAAGTGGTAGGAATACAGGATTTAAAGGGAACTTGTATTGAATGCATGAGGCCCAGGAGAATTTTAGACACAAGTGATTTAAGAATAAATAGACTAAGGGTCCTCCATCCGACTGGGGGTCTGAGAGGGGAAATTGAGGTTGTAACAGCTGTGGGATGAGGAGACCTCAGGCCACTGTGAGTGCTAAGAGAACAGATTCTAGGAAGGTAAGCTTCACTGAGCAGCTCCTTTAATTGCATGGACCAGAGGCTAGTTAATCTTTGGGAAATGCATAGAGGCTTGTGTGGTAAGTGTATATCACTAGCCAGGCCCGGGTGCTGAGGGTGTCTCATTTGCAGAAGGAGGAATTCTGGGTGCTACTGGACATGATCTTATGAGCAGAAAAGAAATTTAATCTGGATACTAGGCTATATGACCTCTGGTGGGGCAATGTTGGGGCACAGGTATATGAGCCACCAAACTTGCAGGCCCATGGCAGGGAGGAGTGGGGACATCCTATTCCTGAGGATCCCAGGATGAGATTCCTGGGGTTTGGACATTTTAGGAACCCATGCTTCAGGTCTGCTCCCCATGGCTCTAGGGCTCTCCTGCGCCACAGTTCAGGAGTCTTATAAATTAACGTATAACCAAAGGAAACAGAATCAGTATGCTAAAGTTAGCTGCATTCTAGTATTTACTGTTTCACTAACTGAGGATCCAAGATATACAAATAACCTAACATACAAAGAACAGGTATATATGTCTACATTTATGTCCAATATGAAGATACAATTTTAAATGAATGCTGCCCACAGAGGAACAAATACTTCAAGACTTCATTTATATGGGGTCAAAATATCTACAAATACAAAACTTAATGAATTCAAAGTCAATTGTGTTCAGCAGACTGGAGGGCTGATAAGACATCAGGAAGATATCAGTCTAAAGAGCATGCACTTCAGTTGGAAGAAATAAGTTCAAGAGATCTACTAGATAGAATAATGACTATAGCTAACAGCTTATCATATTGAGCAAGTACTGAGGAGATTCTTAATGTTTGTGCAACAAGAACAATGTCTATCAATACCATTCATGTTAGCAGAAGTTAGCCATTCCAAAAGTTCTGTACCTAAGGCTTAGTGAAGATAAGAGGAGATGGAGAGATTTTTAGACCCAAAGGACAAAGAATTATTCTGTGATATTGTCTCACCTAGTAATGGTAGGGAAGTTCTACTCAGGATATCTCAACAACATGAGCAAGAGATCAACATTGGCAACACCAGTAGTCATCCTAACTTGGACTGTGAAAATCTTATGGGGCTCCACACTTAGACAAAGAATTGCAGGAGATTGGTGACTGCTGAGAAAATTAGTGTCTCCTAGGGATGACCCCTATCTGGTTATCTGATACCAAGTAAATTATGTATGTACACTAATATTATATGAGCAGGATGGGTTGTATTTATCATATTTATGTGTTTATATGGGTATAGATATTATAATTTTATGTTATTATATAATTGTGTAATTTATATATTAATAAAAGTAAAAAGTCGTGAATTTGAGAGGGAGAGAGTTAACATGGGGGGTTGGAAGGGGTAAAGAGGTGAGAAATGATGTAACTATAATTTTAAAAGCTTCCAAAATATAATATTGAATATGATGATCAATTAAAAAGGAAAGGTTAAAACAACAATGACTCAAATTTCTGTGAATTTTGAATAGAGAACAAAATGGAGCAAACGACATGTTTTGTGACACAGAGACGACTTCTGAGCCCTGAAAAGAGGGCCCACCTTGTGAGCAGCCTGCTGCCTCTACTGCACCTTTCATGGAGGCTTTCGGGTGAGGAAGAGGAACGGAAGCTAAGCTATTACAATCACGGTGCTCGTACGAACTGATGAAGGAAATCCACCTAGCTTCGCGTTAGCAGTTTACCCACTGTGGATCTGGATTCCATTCCTTTTGAGTGTCATGGTGGTGTCAGAAGGAACAAGGAAGCCGTAGCACAGAAGTCACATGTTCAAGGAGGTTTCCCTTCGTGGAAACCGGTAAAGTGGCACGCGATGCCCTGTATCCTCTCATACGAAGATGTGTTCATCACTAAAGCAATAGTTCATTTGTTTACATCTTAGTAATGATACCTATGTCGGGTTGAACTTGCAATTACTCACTAACATCATAGGGAATGGTGAGTTTTACTTCCCTGCAGAAGAATAGGCATTGTGTTGTTGAAAATTTCCTAAGTCTCTTCTCACCTTCCTGATTTACCTCCTACATCTGGAATATGCCACAGATAACCACCTCTACTGTAGGAAGGACAAAGCTTAGAGTCAGAATTCACTCTTGACCTATTCCATTTACCTTGATATGGGATCTGCCTGTGAGATGTGTTCAGAATAGCTCGGGAATAGGCACATTGCTTATTTTGGCCAATATTAAGAGGCCAGAGATGAAGTCTGGCAGTCAAAGGATTTAATTCTCAGCCTAGGGTTAGTGAGCACATTCTCCTTCTCCTCATTTCGAATACAGACATGACCCAGATAGGAATGGTTCCTTCATCACATGCCCCGGAATGAAGACAGTGGGAAGCCCGGCCACAGTAAAGCTCCTGAGAGGCTGTAAGCACCAGGGAGAAATAAAGCCTGTGTGAGAGACTCTGGTCCTGGTGCATGAAGTATCTGAGTCAGTGAGGCATCCATCGGCTTGCAGCACAGGCAGCAGTTCACAGATTCTTTGTGTCCTTCTAAAGTGGAAAAAGAAGATTCACTCTAAAAGAAGTATTTGCTGCCTTTTCCTATTATGGGCTCTGGTGCAATGTTGTTCAAGACATGAGTGGTACAAATTAAAAGCATATACTCTTTCCAACCTAGGTCAAGTCTAAATGGTCCTTCTTACCTGTGTGATATTCCATGAATGCCTCACAGGTATCTTCTACCAAGAGGTTGATGGTTTATGCCCTGCACCCACCCAGCACTGAGGATCAGCCGAACCAGCGCATGTAAATCAGGGCTACCTGCCCCAGGACAGCACTCCTCATGTTGTTATTTATCTATTATTATTGCCTATATTCCTGCGAGTAGCATTAACCACAATGTCTTTGGCTACTCTGGTCAGTGCACTTACTTTATTCCCATGCTTTCTGATTCAGTCCTAACCCATTGAAAACTGGTGTTTACTTTGTCTTCAGATTTTCCCCAGACTTCACATAAAACACAGTGTCAAGTTTGTCCTCAAATCTTTGTGCAGCCGCATTCCCATGTATCTCCGGGTTAACCGGGTCTTCTCACTACCCAACTGTAACCATCTCCACCCCAGTAAAGCTCCGTCCCACCCTTACTCCTCACTCTTATTTCCCATTGTTACTCAATTTAGTCTAGAAAATCTACCCTCCTTCCTTCTTTTTTTTATTATATAAATTCTTTTATTTACATTTCAAATGTTGTCCCCCTTCCTGGTCCCCCATGAAAGTCTCATACCCCATCTCCCCTCCCCCTGGTCCCCACTCCTGTGGTCTCTCCTGTTTCCCTGTCCTGGTATTCCCCTACACTCTTGCATTGAGTCTTCCCCAGAGCAGGGGCCTCTCCTCCCTTTGATATATCATCCTGAGTGAGGTAATCCAGTCACAAAAGAACACACGTGGTATGCACTCACTGGTAAGTGGATATTAGCCAAGAAGCTTGGAATACCCAAGACACAATTCACATATCAAATGATTCCCCAAAAGAAGGAAGAACAAAGTATGGATACTCTGGTTCTTCTTAGAAGGGGGAACAAAATACCCACAGAAGGAGCTTCAGAGACAAAGTGTGGCACAGAGTCTGAGGGAAAGACCATCCAGAGACTGCCCCGTCCAGAGACTTGACCTAGGGATCTATCCTAGCTACAAAACCCAGACACTATTGTGGATACCCACAAGTGCTTACTGATGGTTCCTTTTTGACTTTTAATTTCTGGTATGGACTCTCCCACTGCCTAGAATGCTATGCCTCAAAGGAGCCTCATGGCAAAGTCCTTCGAAAACCTCATGACTTTGTCCAAATGTCATCTCTAAGTCAGACAGAACCACGGCTCCCCTTATTCCCACCTACATTTTATCTATTTTGCCCCATCCACTAACCATCCTCTAACAAATTATGCTTATATTGGAGACATATTAAGATTCATGAGAGGAACGTGTTCTCTTCACGAACTGCGAGGAAGACTGAATGCCGAAGCGGGTGTGTATGACACAGACGAAAGCTGCTGCGTGCCGACACTCAGCATTGATGATTCCTTTCTGTCAACGGGGTCGTTGTCCAGCAGGTAAGCACGGCATCCTAGAAAGTCAACTTCTAAGAAACTGGGCCCTATTTAAAAAAGCTACGGAGTGCCAAGAGGTACATGAAGCCCAGATGGGGAGGGAGAGAGACAAGATGAGGGATTTTATATTCATGTGGCTTCCATATTTGGCTTGAGGAAGGTCAGCTATTTCAGGCTAATAAGGAAATCATGCCCTCAGAAGCCCTGAGACTGTGGAACTGTTTAGATCTCCACTTTAATATTTAATTTCATATATTTCCTGAAGGAAAGTAAGTGATTAATAATTGCAGCCATTGAAGCATCTACTTTAAAGGACTGACCCCCTGCAAGCTGTTGTTTTTTGAAGATTAAAATAGTAGCTTTTTTTGTTGTTGTTAAATAAAACAAGTCATGGAGTAACATTTTTTAACTCCACAGAGATGAAAGTAAGCTAAATGAAAATATGAAAGTTAACTAATTAGCCCCAAGCTTTGAAGGGTATTATTTTTTAGACTAACCAAGCTAACTGGCTCACAATTTGACACTATGAGATATTCAAACATTAATCTGAAATGATCATGTTTTTCCACATTCCCTTCTATTTTAATAAACTTATCTCAATTTCCCCCAGACTGTCAACTCTGACTCTGGCTCATATCCATTTATCAAAGTAAAAGGATCAAAGATAACACAGGCAGTATGAAGGAGCATCCCTTCTGCAGTAATCCATCAACACAGGCAGGTGGTACAAGCAGCAGCTCAGGTTAGTATGGGGAGTGAACACCTGCAGGGTCTCCACAGAAAGTATAATCTTTTAAGCACAATGCATAACAGAACCCCGATAAAGTAAAAAAAAATGTTTGAAGTGCAACACAGTGATTTAATTTCACTTCAATGCTGTCTTTAATTCTGCCATTTATCTTCCATGAAAGCCCACTGTGTCTTTATTGCAACTCTTACTCTTCCCAACCCTTTCATTCTTTATGGATGCCAATTAATTATTTCAAAGAAGTCTGGCATACACTCAAATTTTCTACAAATATCTTCATACTGGTAACCGAATCTAAAATGCAGAAGGTGCATTGATAAAAACGAATGTGCCACAATTTTTTGATGGAATGTATAGAGAGCTTAGATATTTATGATGGGCTACCTTTTCCTTTCTTTTTTTTTTGTATTTCATGAGATGTGAAAATGCTGCTAAATATATTTATATACACTTAAGTATACACAGGCAGAGTAGAGTTGCTTTTTGAATGAAAAGGTTGAGTGATCATTTCCTTATTTACAAAGATGTACTTTGTATTGAAGTCCTTTGAGGATTTCTTACTCCCCCTTGATCTCTCCCTGACCACTTAACATTGGGTTCTCTGTTTTTTTTTTTTTCCAAAAAAAGTGTAGATTAATCAAGTTCAATTTTCCTGACCATATACTCTTGTGTGGCTAATTAATAGTGGCTAGCCCACAAACAAAACTGACTCTAGCTCTTCCAACATTTAAATGGATGAATAGATAGATAGATAGATAGACTTCTAAGAATTATGCCAAGATTGCATAATTTGATTGCTTTCAATATAATACACGACCCCTCCATACATACACAATACTTTGAACCCAACAAACTTACATTAAAGCTCAGAATGTCTATACCTCATTCTCAGCTAGCTATTAGCAGTGAGATTACTAAAGAGAAAGACTGACTAGGCACCTAAAAGAAGCTTAAAGAATTCTCTAACTCTGTATTCGAGCAATTTATTTCATTGTTAACAGTGGAAAAGAGAAGTCTGTCCTGAAATGTTCTGCATCAAACAGGCCTTGACATGGTTCTATAACGTGAGGCCGATTGCAAAGGGAAGATGTCTAGGCATTTAGATGTGACACTCCTGGTGATGGCTTGCCTGGCTGAATTAGTATCAAATAAAACAACTATCTCAGGCCTTTTTACACTCTAGCAACAAAGATCCCAAAGGAACTTAAACCTTTAGAGGGGATATTTGTCAGGGTGAATGCAGCCGTTCCTGGGTCACCTTGGTTAGGACAATTGAGAGAAAGAGCCTCTAACAACTGTGTCCGTAGTACTTGATGTTCCTTTTGAAAATATTTATAAAACCTATTGGTCATTATTCCCTGAAACTAACTGCCACTGCAAGCTAATTCTCTTTTCTCCCAAATAGCACCTCTATAGCTCATTAGTCACAGGAATGAAACTTTACAAATTTGAAAGCAAATCAGGACTGGAAAAAGTAATAAGCATCCAAATTATTATGTAATAACTAAAAATTACATCTACCACTAATGTCTACGTGCAATGTTTTTCATGAAAAATTTCAGCCTGGCCTGGCAATGTCCCACTCAAGAGCCATAGATGATCTAAAACCAAACAAAATGTATCAAAATAAACATTAAACATGAGAAGCATTCTTTTGAGCTATTAATCAGAGTTGTCCAAGAGAATTCCAAAACATTATAGTTTTTTTTTTCCTCTTGGTTGCTTCTAAGAAGCTAAAGGTTAAGTTCCTGCTGGTGAAGACATAATGCACTTCAGACAGACAGCCTGGAGAATACAAGCTAGATCTGACTTGAAAACTCTCTCCCTGGTTACTAACTTTCATGGTATCAGATAATGTCATGCAATCTCCCAAGGGAAGGAAGCAACCAATAGTCCTATGCATCTATGATGCCTATGAACTGAAGCGATTAACAGCAAGGCACAATAATCCTAAGATGGCAGTAATAGTACATAAAGGTCAGCTGAACCAAAATCTCTATATTTGCAATTAAGGTCTGCTCATTCAAGACAGAAATCATGCTCAGTCCTGGAAACCCAGTCAACTACCATGCCTGGGGAGGCAATGGATCTTAGATTAGAACCTACACCTGTCTCTCCTAAATAAGCACAATGCCTAACTGTCTTCTAAACATGTATCCCTTATACCCACAGAAAGATGTAGCTCTCCTGTCTCAATGAAAAAAAGCACTTGTCTTTACAACAGATGGAAATGATTATAGAAGGCTACAAAAGATCAACATGTACAGAATACGAGACGATTTAGTGCTCATGCCCAATCAATCCATCTACAACATAATGCCTTCACCTAAGGCTCTGGGAACATCTGGGAAGAGGGAGCAGAAGGACAGTCAGAGCCAGAGGGACTGGACATCTGCTGTGAGATTGTATCCCCTAGATATGTCAGAGGAGCTTCCCCCAAGTTGTACAAACAATATGGCTGCCTAAAGAAGAAAGACACCAACAGGCTGGTGGAAGCCTGAGAAATTTCACAGGGCTCCAACCATACACAAAGAACTACGGGCAACTAAGTAATGTTGGGAGCTGGAGATGTGGTCTTCACTAGAGAAGTATCCTTGATCAGTTACTCAATACTAAGTACAAAATTGCTGAAATAATGTGCATACAACTAATACTATATAGACGGAGCAGCTTATATTTACATGTATTGTATGTATGTATGTATGTATGCCTGCATGTATGTAACAATTAAAGACAAAGATGCTGGAGGACATGGCGTTGAGAGAGACTGCTGATGTTGGGGGAGAGATAAGTTTGAGGTTTGAGAGAAAGGACAGATGGGGGAAAAGTATGTAATAATATTCTAATTTTGAGTAGCAGAAAAAAAACTTTTTAAAATGACTTTTAATCATAGAATTTAAGTCCTCACTGAGCAGAGGGTCTATGAAAAGTATTTGTACTTTGTCTGTTCTTAAGCTAATTATTTCTCTAGGTAAAGCCTGGGTTTCAATTTTGTGGTTTATATGTGAATCCTAAGAAAGTCTCAGGATCTATGTTTTTTAACTATAGCAGAAGAATGATAATTGCACTGTAGACCTACTAAATCCATAAAGGATAATGAATGATAAAGCACAGTTTATAGCACATTATATGAACTTGTATTCCATTGGATATTTTAATATTATTTGCAGATATAGAAGAAATTTCCAGCTATAAAAGTTCTTTCAACTGTATTATTTTACTAGATTATATGAAGAGATATAGGAAGGAGAACTAGAAAGCATAGAGGGAATGCCCTGGCTTTTACTTGTTTTGCTTTGGTTTTTTGTTGTTTTGTTTGTTTCCCTTAACGTGACATAAGCTAGATATATCTTAGAATACTAATCTCAACTGAGAAAAATGTCAGATTGCCTGTAGGGAAGGTTAAGGATTTTTTTCCCTTGATTAAATGAAGTATGAGGGTCCAGTCTGCTGTGGAGAGTGCCACCTCAGGGATGATCTTCAATGCAAGCTGTGTAAGCCATGGGCAAACACAAAGTCTCATCCATATATGGCCTCTAAGATGGGCCACAACCTACACCTAAATAAAACCCTTTTGTCTCCAAGTTACTTTTGGTCACATTGTTTATCACAGCAACAGTAATCTACTAAGGACAGGGAACGAAGAGGGAAGGAAGGAATGAATTATGAGATATATAAATCAATTTCAAAAGCCATTATTCAACTTAAAACTTACCATAGTAGGGAATAACCCAAGTAAAGATGCTAATATTCTACCCAGGGTCACTCTATATTTACAAAACTGTGATTTTTATCAAGAATTTGGTCCTATCTGTGCTCTAAGGAATGAAGAGACAGAAGTTCACACCTGACACATAAAGAGGGGGACACTCTCAGCCAACCATTGGACTGAGCACAGGGTCCCCAATGGAGGATCTACAGAAAGGACCCAAGGAGCTGAAGGAGCTTTCAGCCCCACAGGAGGAACAACAATATGAACCAACCACTGGGACTCCCTGGGACTAAACCACCAACCAGAGTACACACGGAGGGACCCATGGCTCCAGCTGTATATGAAGCAGAAGACAGCCTTGTTGGACATCAAAAGGAGGCGAGGCCCCTAGTCCTGAGAAGGACCAAATATAGGGGAATGTCAGGAGAGGGAAGAGGGAGCAGGTGGGTGGGTGAGCAGGGGGAGGGAGGATGGGATAGGGTGTTTTCAGAGGGGAAACCAGGCAGGAGGATAACATTCGAAATGTAAAGAAAATATCTAATAAAAAAGTCATAGCCCACAGTTTCCCATACCCTGAACTCCAGCAAGGAGAAGAGCAGTCGTGACATGTAGAAGATTCACTTGGCCTAGTGCTCAAGAGACAAAAGCATGCCGTCAGGTATGACTCGTGTGCTCCCCCTCACCATTCCATATGCTTGCCACACACATGCCAGTTTCTTCCATGTCAAAAGCACCAACACAGACACCTTATATGATTCAGCATAGCCGCACAAAGTCCCAAAATAGACTTGAGAAGGCGCCAATGCTTAGAGATTTACACAAGGTAATCGTTTATTAGATTGACACTTTGAACACAAAATTAATTTTTGAAAAATCTCTGCAACTTTTGCAACCACTATGACCATAAACTTTATAAAACAAACCCACAAGATTCTACTTACATGCTAGAGGCCTATATTATGTTCAGCTATTCCTTCTGCCCTGGTTCCCATAAATGAAGATCCACAGGCTTTGAACTCAGAGGGATATAGCCTCCATATTCACAAGCCTGCTGCTTCAGTGAGAGTCTTGCCCAAACTATTGAACAGTATCTTTCTCTCTCTCTCTCTCTCTCTCTCTCTCTCTCTCTCTCTCTCTCTCTCTCTCTCTCTCTCTCTCTTTCTGTGTGTGTGTGTGTGTGTGTATGCAAACATACATGCCAGGGCACACTAGCAGGTGTCAAAAGACGATTTGTGAGTCTGTGATTTTCCCCTACCGAGTGGATTCTGTGGACTAAACTCAGGTCCTCCAAACTCAGGTCCTCCAATTTAATAACAAGCAATCTTATCCACTGAACAGTCCTGTCTGCCTGCATATCTCCTCATGGAGATAATAATAGTTTTGAACTCCAAGTCTTCAAGCCTTAGTCTTGTATATACTAGGAATATAGGCATGGGATACCATTTGCAGATAAACATAATATTTTAAAGGTATTGTGTTACCTGTTCTACTTCACATGACTCCTTCTAATGACATCCCACCTGCTTGCACAAAGCCTACTTACCCTTTCGTGCTATTTGCTACTTCAATTACCCAGAATTTAAGGGTATCTAAAAGCACTTACTTCTAAGAGGCACCTCCTGCTAATTTTCGTCAAGCTTTTGAAAATTGAGTATTTTTAATAAATTTTGTAATAATTTAAAAATTGTAGTAAGCATGTAAATTTTGTTTCTATTTAAATTAAAGGCAGAGTTTTGACATATTATTTTTAGTTATACTCCTTAATGATATACCGTGACTTGAGCATCTGCGTGTTGTTGTTGTTTTGTGTGGTTTTGTATGTGTGGGCCTGCGGTCCAGACAGTTTCAATTTGCACATGTGCATCCTGTTTTCAAGGAACAACAACAACAGCAAATCTTATTTATTCTTCCATTTTCTTCTTTCTCATTGCTTTAGCCATGCATGTCACAAGCTGTTAAGGAATTGCACAAGTAACGCCAGTATTTCCTTGCCTCTGCCTTCATGCCAAGACCCTTTGTCCTTACCTTAATCAGGACCTGGCAGGTGCTAGCTGAGTTTTAGCTGACACCTAGGAATTTTGCCTACCAAATTCAACCTTTCTGCTTTCAGAGTCCCTCAGAATTCCCTTCTCATCTCTTTCATTCCCTTCCGTGTCCATCCAGCCTCCTTCTCTTTCATCTCAAGACTAAAAATATCAAGGGGGGAGGAAGCTCACAGATAAGGGGTTCACCTTGGCGTAGTGTCCTACCTCTACAGTCCTCTTTATCAATATAGAATTTAAACACGGCATTTTCTGTGTACTTAGTGTGCTTTCCTTTCTGATTTCTACAATCTGTTTCTTGTGGTCTCTGCTTTCCTTGCATGTGAGATGTGTCTCTGGTTTGTGACTGGCTTTGCTTCTTCTCTGGACCACTAAGCATCAAAAGTGGCTCTGTAAACTAAGCCAGCATTTCTTGTAGAGATTCTAATACAATGCAGCTAATGGCATCCAGGACAATTGCCATGTTCCAGGATGAATTCAGGTACTGAGTATATTTAAATGGTTAACTTTTCATAGACTGTAAAATTTGGACAAAGTCCCAAAGGTAGAAACACTGATGTACTTAGCAGACACTGAGTGGATATTAATTTTAGTCTAGGAATTAAGTGTTTGGGGAACATATTTGAGTGAACAAAGCAGATGATCAATTAGCAAATGAAAATCTGAGGAAAAAAAAAAACAAACCAAATATTGCTCATGGAAAGTAGGAATATAGCTAGAATCAGCAAGAAAGCCAGAAAGGTTTTGTCAAGCAGATCAAGAAAAACAATTAAGGAGATATTATAGGAGGAAATCAAGGAGCTAAGGGAAGCCAATACTGGCGTGGGAGGGCAGAGAGAGTCACGCAGATGATGGTGATTGCTCTTTTGTTTTGTTTTAATTCTATATAAATCTGAAAAGGCATTCCATGGTATTGGGAATAAAAGTAACATAGACGACCAAACTAAGGTTATGACTACATCCCCGTGGCCATTGGAAGCAGAGTGAGGATCATGGCAGGAAGAGTACATTGAGGGCACAATAATGCAAAGCAAAGATGACAGTTAAAGAGAAGGAGAAAGAACAAGAGCTGTTTCTAAGTACTTTGTATTTTAGATTTGTATACTTTTCTGTGATTTATGTGTGTGGGGACATGTGTGTAGGTAGCTTCCAGCTGAGTTCAGAAAATGACACAGAATTCTGGTGCCACAGTTACAAACAGTAATGAGCCACTTGACATGTATGCTGAGAAAGGAGCTGAACTCTTCTGCAAGAGTAGCAGGCCCTGTGACCCACTGATATAGGGTTCCTTAAGAGAGACAATCTAATGTTCATCGTTTGACACAAGGCACAGTGCAGCCCAGGTGGGCCTCTAGCTGAGGCTGACCCATACTTCTAAGCCCTCACTCTCCAGCTTCTATGCCTGTGTTATGCCACAACTCACTTTAGGACATGTTGAGGCTGGAACCCAGGGCCTTTCGTGTACCAGGATAATTCTGCATGTACCAAGCATCTAGGATATATCCAGTATTTTAACAAAAAGCCATAGATCACTGAGATATGTCAGCTTGAAATCCAGGAAGGATTTAGGATATTTCTGTGAAAGGATGTAATTAAGAGATTGGGGTTTGGGGGAAAAGACTGGTAACTCAGTCTCTGCATAGATAATTTGAGAGACTTGTACGCATCCAGGGTGAAGAACTATGGAATGAGGGACTAGAAGAGAGGCAACATTTGGAATGTAAATAAATAAAATAATCTAATAAAAAACTACAAAAAGAAGAAAACATACAAAACAAAACAAGTTCTCTCCTCTCTCCATTTCCTCCTCACTAGTTATTTCTCCAAATTCTTCCCAATCAATATTTTACTATACATTACCATTTCCCCAGTTCTATCTCTGCTTAGACTTGGTCTAACTGTAATAATATTCAATAGGAATCTTACAACTACTATGTGGTTTCCTCAGATGAAATACACCCATGACTAGGATAGGAAGCTGTAATATGTTGTCTATGAGGTCGACTCAGACTTTTCAGAACCTCAGGCAGAAGTCACAGAAAGCTCTTATTTTATTTTATAAAAAGCACATCCCAGGAAGGATAGATGACTTCCCAAAGGTCAGCTCTCCAGTTATTACAGGTCTGGAGTGAGAACCAGGGGCCTACGAGCCAGCGGGGGCCTCATCTCTAAGCTGGCTTCCTGCCTGGGCTATAATTTGTATGCCACAGAAGTCATGTTCTATTTGCATACTTTTATTTGTAAATACAATTAAACTCCAGACTTTTACCATAAAGTCACCATTTCCCTGGTTTTGAGAACAAAATTTCTCTTTTTCTTCCTTTGTCAATTAGCTGTGTTCTGAGACCTCCAGTTAACCTCAAGATAAACAGGACTATGAATTGTCAAACTGCAAACAGAAAAGAAAATGTCATCAGTAAGATGATCTTGGATTTCAAACAGAGAAAATCCTTACTTTTAAATATAGAAGAGTACGGCCAGGCTACACAGAAATGGCTCTACAGAATTGGCAAAAAAACTACCCCCCCCCACACACACACAGAGAGAGAGAGAGAGAGAGAGAGAGAGAGAGAGAGAGAGAGAGAGAGAGAGAGATGTCTGAAATACCTCCAGGTATAAAAAAGAAAATAATGGTTCCTATGGCCACACTTCTCCAGCTCCAGGTTTGATTATGTGTTTATAACTTAGCAATGAATGCGAACAAATTAAGCCTCCAAGCCCAGAATACGGGGTAGCTTTAATTACAGATTCTATAGTTACATAAAATGTTAGGCTATTGATTTCTTTGTAATTTTTTGTTTTTATGTTCTCTCAGTGTCATTAGGAAATCTGCACAAGACCATGATCTTTACAGGATCTACAAAGGCAAGAGACCGACGGGGAGATGTGAACCCCTCTCTTCAGTTCTGGCAGTACAGAAATAGCCTAGACTTCGTGAGGTAATTAGTCAGCTGCATTACAGTCTTTAAATAGAATTAGAACCCACTTTGACACTTACTTTCAGCCAGGTTCTCCCATTACATTAATGGGCCAAATAGGGATCAATGGAGATTATGGCCGGCAGTGTGCGAGGCCTGCGAGGCTGCTTGCAGTCACTCCGCCTTTACACGTCTGCTCTTCAGACACCTTCCTCAGTCTTCTTACATGGAGCATGTTTAGCATGCAATCTCCTTTTCCTTGGGTGCCAAATCTCCTTCCTGCCTGCCCTCCATGCCTCAAATCATAAGGCTGCACCTTCAAATTGATGGCATTTTCAATTTTTCTTTATAAGCACAGTGGCAGTTTAATGTCTGTGATCTGAGAACAGACATACGTCTCATTTTTAAATGTAGGGATGAAAAAGAAACTGTCCCACCTCCCATGCAACAAAATACCTTTGGACTGAAATGTTAGGAGGAAAAGACAGGTTGGTGCTGTTGTTGGAAAACAGTTTTTTTTTTTAAAGGTAGCAATAATAACAAAAATAAAGGTAACACCCAGTAGAAGTGTCCACCACACTTCAACACCACATTATTCAACCAGACCCTTAATTGAAAATTTAAATAAATCAAGTGGTTTGCTTTCTTTTCTACTTTTGTTTTCTTTATCTTGGTGGAGGTGGTTTTATTTTTGTTGTTATTGTTGTTGTTTTGAAGACAGGGACTCACTGTGTACCTCTGGCTGTCCTGAAGCTTGCTGTGTAGAGTAGGCTGCCCCTACAATTACAGAGACCCACCTGCCTTGTCTCCCATGTAACTCTAACTCAGTCCACTCTCAAAATGCGTATGATAGAGCCAAATAATATTGGAAAAAGTGATAATATCTTAGTATATGTTAGATGTGTTCCATTAAATTTTGTAGATCCCCTGCCCAAAAAAAAGTAGGCTTGTTTAAAAGAAAATCATCAAGTAACTCCTTAGAAATGCTACACTAGATTATAATATAACTTGCACCTTCCAGAAATAAATTATTCCATGAAATTAAATATATATCTATATATTTGGATATATAGATATACTTATAGATAGGTAGATAGATAAAATGATAAGAAGCTCACAGAACTGTTTGAGCATCACCATACTTGTTTAAAGACCTCAAACAAACACAGACTTGCCACAGGAAAAGACCAGTGTCATATCTCTGATGTGGATCTGTCTATTAAAGATAAATATTTGCGCTTAACTTAATTTTATTCAACCAACGATAGATGATATTTTCTGTGGTAGTTACAAAAAAAACCAATCTAACCTATCATTTACATAATAATAGGTTCATCATGTATTGAAAAATGAACAAAACAAAATCTAATCATTTCTCTGTGTCTTGAATGGTGTAAAAGCTAGTTGCTTCCATCCTAAGGTTTTACATTTCTCTACGTTTCTTATTCATTCTTTAACTTTACTTAAAACTTTAATATTGTTAGGCTTATGGTAAAATGCTTGTCACATTAGTATCAGAATTTACAGGCAAGGATTAAATTATATTTACTTCAATAAAGAGAGAATATGGAAGGATCAATGAACATGACACTTTTTTAAGTTATATAAGTGAGAGCCTTAATTTAAAAATTTATTTACAATATTCAGACTACTTTTAAAGCAAATGTTGCAAATGGAAATAATAATGTCACAAAGGCATAATCTTTAAACAGACGTTATTTATATTCTATTGGTTTTTGCAGTATTCAAATGTGGTACTTTTTCCAAGATTGTGAGTCCAAAGATTTAATAAGAAGATATATTAAGACTACAATATTTTCAGTAAGAGTAAGGGCACATAAGAGATCAAAGACAAGCTCCCATAAACATTTGTTTCAAAAAGTATACATTTTTCAATTTAAATTTATCTTGTCTACAAGAAGTGTGGGCACAGGGGATTGAGCATAGACTGAAGGAATGACCATACAGTAACTAGCCAAATTGAGATACATCCCATGGGCAAGCACCAATCCCTAACACTATTAATGATACTCTGTTATGCTTGCAGACAGGAGTATGTTGTCCTCTGAAAGGCTCCATCAAGTAGCTGACTCAGACATACAAACACCCACAGCCAAACAGTGGCTGGAGCTTGGGGACTCTTATGGGAAAAATAGGTTTTAGGACTGCTGGTCCTGAAGGGGATAGAAACTCCACAGGAAGACCAGCAGAGTCAACTAACCTAGGCCCTTGGGGCTCTTTGAGTCTGAATCACCAACCAAAGAATATACATGGGTTGGCCTTAGTCTCCCCTTCATATGTAGCAGACCTGTAGCTTGACAAATCGAACAGGAGCTGTTGCCTGAATGTGGGATATGTTCTGCTAGCTGGGTTGCCTTGTCTGACCCTGAGGGAGAGAAAGCTCTTAGTCTCACACAGACATGAAGTGCCAGGGTGAGTGTCAATACCTGGGGGAGGCGGGGAGTGGGGCACCTGCTCAGAGGAGAAGGGGAGGGGAGATGTGGGAAAGGCTGTGTGTGGGGCTAACCAGGAGGCGAGCAGTGAATGATATATAAAGTGAATAGGTAAAACGAAAAAATGAGTAAATTAAATTAACAACAATAACAACAAACAAAACCTTATGGATATCCTTACAAAGTAGCTTGATAAAATACATAGCTCTTTACTCTTAAGGTACAGTAATTATCAGGCCTTATTCATAATAAAGGTCTGTAGAGAAAATGAACTGGTGCTGTCAAGTATCAGAAGCTCCCTCTGTATCTAGACTCTTAGGGGACAATTACACTCTTTATAAAATGAAACACTGTTTACATAATTCCCCTTGGATAAAGGTTAGGAAGATGCAGAATTATGTTCCCAAACTAAAAATCATTCATCATGAAAGAGGTATTCTTAAAAGTTTATCTTTCTGCTTCATATTAGTAAGTCCACTTATGAAAATACAAGGGACCAATGAGAGACAACGTGTGCCTTGTTGTTTATACAAAACATATAATTTTGCATTTTTAAAAACTATAGGCACTAAGAATTGTGAAAGACATATAAGACCTTGAAACATAATGAAGTCTCATCATATCTGAAGAGTCTACGAATGTCACTTATTCCATGGCCTCAATTATTGGTGGTATAGCCATACAATAATTGAAAAGGTCAAAGGCCACCAAACAGTGCAATACAAAACCATTTCCTTCCTCCCACATATTATCTTAATTACTTGTAATATGCAGAATGTGAGTTGTTACAGAGAGAGAAGGGCACCTTCCTTGGCAGGAAACTGAAGAAACTATTTATGTACAGGATATAAAATCTTTCTAAAAACTGTCTGAAGGTAAGGCGCAAACAGAACCCAATCTGTTCCCACTATGGAAAGTGCCAAATATCATAACGGCATACTCATTCCTCAACAACTACAATAGGACAGACTGAGCTCCAACCAGTCATGAATGAATTTCTCTCAAAATATCTGACCTATACCGTGGCATAACTCTGACTACTATAGTCAACAGAAGCCTATGGAGGATCTATTATACACACCACGCTGCACCACTCGGTGTCTGGTGTAGTGAATGAAATACTTGCTTCTTGCAGGTTTATGTGCTGAGGTTTAAAGGGACAAAACGCCTCTGTAGGACTTTGCTATGGGTGTGTATTTTCAACTCCACGCCACATCCTAGCATCCCTTTGTGAGAGGAAATTCCAGGCCATCACCTTCTGAACTAATAATGCATATTATCACATCTAACACCTTTATGGACAGTTTATCGTTTCTTTTTTTCATGGCCAACCTCCATTCTACTGTTGTGTCAAAGACCAGGTTCCTAGAATCTAACTGAACACAAAGTCTTTTAATGTCTATCTCGTTTCTCCAAAATACACATCAGGATTGTCTCCACCATGCAGTAATTAAATTGGAATATTCTAATTCTCCCAAATGTTTTTAATTCACTGAAATTAATGATCATATTGAGTGTCAGTTATTGACTGGATTGAGTTCTATCTACACCAATAAATGTGGAAACTCTAATAAGTGATGTTACTGTATTTAGAAAGAAGGGACACTAAAGAATGAATTATATTCAGGTGGGACCCCATCCATTGCAGCTTACCCCCTAGTAAATATGCAAAGGCACGTAATGTGCACACCTGTTGCTGTTAGCAAGGTAAGGACAATGTATTCTAGAGCAAACAAAGCTTCCAGCTGGGACAATGATTTTGGACTGACAGCTTCTAAATCTGAGAAATAGTTTTTTTCTTCCTTTAAATCTTATCTGCTATTTTGTTATTTCAGACCTGGCAAAGCAGTACACTACTTGTTTATATAGAGTACTTTTTCCTCTCCATTATATGATGACAATACTCTGAAAAACAAGAAATCAGATATCTAACTGTCATACAAAGCTGAGGCTGTGTTCTTTGCGTTAGTAATGTTAGTTAATTACATGTTTGCATTTATGAATGAATATTAAACCAGTATCCTGCAGATATTTAGAGAGGGAAAGTGTTCTTTAAGATGTAACTACTTGCATAAAATCGAAAACATGAATTGAAACAAATATGGTCTTGAACTATTCATGAATCCTGATTTGGAATTATGTCTTTTTCAGTTAATAATTGTGTATACTTCAGTTCCATAATATTTCAAAATTAGATACTAACAACACTTGACATTGGGTATGATTTGAGGTAGAGCGAGACCATTAAATATGAATTTCCAATTTCTGGTGACACTTGTTTAATGAACGTTTTCTATTCTGATCATGTTTGTCAGTTCTATTAGATAAAGAAGACATTAGTCAAAAATACAAATCTATAAAGGAGTTAAATGTGCTATAAGAGATAGAATAGAGAGTGGATCATATCAAGAGCCTGTGGATGGGGAAAGGAAAGTAGGGCAGAGCAATGCTGGAGCATAGCCAGTCTGAAACTGACTTTACAGGAAAAGCACTCTCCTTCCCTTCTCCCACAACAAACCTATTCAGCCTAGAAGTAACAAAAAGAAAATGTCTAGTCACACAGGGCTGGGTATTACCCTAGATGGCATGTTCCATACAAAGAACCTATAAGGAGAAGGGGGCGCTAGTGAGCATTTATGTGCAGTATTACAACCTTAGTCCATGCTAGCTAAGTAAATAAGGCAAGCAAAGCAAAACTGATAGGATAATTAAATGGGAATTGTGCTTAGGTGTTTTTCTTTTCTATCAGTATTTATTTTTAAGATAAGCAGGCTGTGGCTTCTGAAGATTCCACATTATAATATGCTCTAACCATGAAGGAAACTGGACTGCTGTACCCTAATCATGATTGTGATTAAACCCTACCAATTCAATTTCAACTTTCTGATAATATCATTTTACATCTATTGTCTCAATACACTTCTACAGAACTGTGTTCATTCAAAATATTAATCTTTGATTTAGCGTTCACATTACAAGGTCTTTATGTTTTATGTTTATAAAAAAAAAAGGCCTAGTACATGTTATTATCTGAAAAGTGGCTCGGCTCTCTGTGGTGTAATTATAGTTTATATGACGTTAAGGGTGTATTTACGAGATCACATTATTTCATGACTTTGTAAAGAATGTTATGATTATATACTTTCCAGGGAGGGTATTACTTCTGCTTTGGAACCTTGAGGCATCTGGGAAGTTTTCCATTAGAGCATTAGTCATGTGAGGTTTGCATAATGAATTAGGTGCCTTCCCTCAACTCAAGGTCAACACACTGAAACTGCAGGATTCATACTCTCACAGATGCTAGCTTGTCCTTTCTAATAACTTTCTTCATCTAAAGGTGTTATTTGGTATCTCAGAACTCTTGCTTCCTCAACTTTAATACTTTATATGCACTGTACTCTGAGAATTTAAGAAAAACAGAAACTGGATTTAATGTCTTATGAAAGTAACAGATACAAATTTTTTTGTGTAAATTTGCTGAATGATCATATTTAGAGTTAATATAGAAAATTTTGATAGATATCTAGATCATACATACATATTATAAATTAAAACTTTTATCATGTTCCATACTTTTAGATATTACAAATATCCTAAAATTCAATGGCACAGATTCCCAATAGAATGAACATGCTACATTCTATTCACAACCATATAAGCTGCAAGTGAGGCAAGGCAGAGTAAGTGCATCGTCAGTCTGACCCAGTAGAGGAAGGATGGACAAGATAACAAGAATACTGACTAGACAGTATCTTTATTACTTGGAAAAATCTGTTAATGTTATGCTCATAGATATATATTCACAGAGTTTTCAGAGTATTATAGTTGTATATTTTAATTTTTAATTGATTTTATTCTGCATATATGTGTGTGGGACTGCATGGAGATATGTGCTCAGGATCATCAGAATCCTAGAAGCATTGAGAGAGCCTTGGGACCTCTGCAATTAGAGTTACACTCGGTTATGATGTACCTAATATGAGTGGTAGGTACCAAATTTGGTTCTTCTGCCAAGGCACTGAGTGTCGCTAAAAACTGGGCAATCTCCTCAGCCACAAGTATTTCAGTTGATAACATTTAATTCATGTGTACTTCTTACAGAATTTCTAGTTACATTTGCTGATAACAAAGCATGATTTACTTAAACCATATTTGCCGATGCCAAACGAGGTCATCCTCAGCCATGTAGTTCTGCTTTCAGAGCTCTAGCAAAATTGAGTCTCCTGTGTAAAGCATCTCATGATATTTTTAAAATAAACCTGAATGTCTAGAGAAAATCTTAGTGTTTACTTACTATCAAACGTGAGGATAAAGCCATCTACTTCAATATCTACTATTACACTTTATTTTATGTATTAATTAATTAATTTAGGATGATGATAATAATCATATTTGCTTCACTTATTCATATAAATAATAACTTTGTGATTTAAAATAACTCAATTTTTTTAAGGTATGAAAAGGGTGAAATTTACACACGTTTGAAAGTCATCACAACGACTTGTTTAGCACAAGATAGCTGGGTCTTCATATCTGCTTTTATATTCAATATATTGAGTAGGTTGGTGCTTTTTTCTTAATATAGAAAGAAAATTCTACATCCCATAAGGGAGATATGCTTTTTCTACCATGCTTAAATAACTAGATACTCTTTCTTGATAATATACGATGTCTCAAAAGGGCCAGCTTCTGAATGAGCATCTATAGTCTGGAATCTGGTTCAACACAAATAGCTTTTTATATACTTTGATATAAATCCATTCTTTTGTATTGAACATTGGCTGGATCATTTTTTCACATAAAATTTCTAAATCCAGCATTAGATTCATAAATTAGTGGTGTCCTGAGTATTTTTTTCATTTCACAAATATGGACATATTTCAATATACAGTATATATAATAGTAAAAGTTTTACACATTTGGAAGCTTCAAACACACATAACATAATTGGTTCCAGAAGTCACATCATTCACATTGACAACACTTCTTAAGTATGATGGCAATACTTGCCATAATAGTTCTTATTTTTAAAACAAAATCTTATCAATAGGGGAATTACACTAGCTATCCACTCAAAATGTTTTACCATGAGACAGTGATTAATTTCTTCATATGTAAGACAAAAATGTAGTTCATTACACAAAATGTTAAAACATTCAAAAGCTCAAAGTTTGAGATGTAAAAAGATGAACAATGTCTATCCCTTCATTCTTAGTAAATTTGGTTTCTAATTTATAATTATTGAGTAGATGAGGAGAAAAATATTTTATTGTTACTCTTCTTGACAAGGTGGTTTATAGTTAAAGGCATCTTACCCATGTTCTTCTCATTATTAATGCAAACATCAAGACAATGAAAAGGCCAAATGGAATGTCACTTAAATACTTTGCCTTTGTGAACTCTGGATAATTGCCTCTAGGAAACCTGGGGCTCTGTAGAACATAAGTTAAGTACCACTTCAGTATTCAGCACACATTTGAGAGCTCTACACCTTCATGACGTTTGGGTAATGGAGGTCCTCCAAGCACAAAGCTTTCACAGGGTCGCATTATCTTTTCAACTCCAAACTGTTACCTTAGGTTCTGTCTTAGTTTCCATGAACATCCAACTCAAATCAATACGTAGGATTACAAGGTGGCTGCATTTTTCTTTCTCCCAAACCACAATGTTTGAGTCTATCTTACGTTATAATAACCGATTTATTCTCCCAGCATTTTTTTCATCCATCATTTCTTCCTACTACTACTGAGATCTTAGAAAGCTGTGGAAACAAAGTTAAAGAGGGACTCAGGCTGTGTCTCATGGCCATAGGCACAATCCCTTCTTCTGTGACTGCCTGATGGGGTACATTGGTAAACGTTTCAAGCTAGGCTATGCTCCTTGTCTTTTAAATGATAAATATAAATAAATAAATAAATAAATAATCTATAAAGTTTGTATAAAATATTTCATAGAATGATTCTAGGATGAATTTATATATGAATACACATATTGAAATCTTAAGTTATTAGTATATGTTAACAGCAATATGTCAATTTCCTCCTCAAAAATACCTCAGTGTGTTTGTAAACATTCTCTGACAAATCTTCTCACAGGTAGAAAAAGACAGGAATTTTAGCTCATGCACTTGTCCTTGGAAGACTTGTTCCAGGGCCACCTGTGTACATATATACTTTTCAAGAGTTGTACATAAATTAGCATATTCATATATATATATATATATATATATATATATATATACTCTGAATGACTTCCTTTATATTATAAAGTGTTGCAGATAAGTTATAATACCTAATATGATGGAAAACTATATAAATGGTTGAGGAAATAATGACAAAAATGAACCATAATATAAATTAAATCCAGGTAAAATCATTCCAGGACTAATTCTTTGACACATATCAATAATAATATAACATTTTCTCCCAATACATTCAATCAAAAGTTAGTTATAAACGTGTGGAGTGGAGTTCACTTTATTCTTTCAATGTCCAAGGTAAAAACCACTGGAGTAGAGGTGGTACTTAAACATTACCAAATAATGAATGAGATTTTTTCCTAAGTATCTATATGTGACTTAGTTGTATTAAAAATATGCAAGATTAAAGTGTATGCCTCAATTCACTATTAGTCTCTATAATTATCTCATTGCTATAAACGACTATACTAGCAATAAGCTAACTTTATAGGTGGTTTAACCTTGTAATATATTATTTCCAGCTTGTAGAGAACTCTAATTCCATTTTTAAAGCATTTTAAGTGTCCACAGGCTTTAAGAAGAGTGGGGTAGCATAAGAGGTTCACTCAATACATGTGACTATAAAGAATACCATGTTTACTTCTTGGAGGAAAAGGTTTATTGAGTTTTACAAAGTCTCAAATGCTGCTGTAACTCAGTGTTCTTAACTGCTATAGGGAAAGGCTGAAGAGAATGCAGTACCCAGAAAGGGCAGGGTTCAGGAAAGGCTACAGCAGAAATATTTTTCACCACAGTAATTTGGGGGACATGTCAAATTCCACAATGAAGGGAACTGCTAACCATTTATCTGAACTCCAAAAATAAATAATATAAAGCCGGTAACTCTGAACCCAAGCATCAGACCTCTGAACAAGAACCGATAAATAAAATCATTAAATCATGGTCTTAGCTTTATCACATGCACCTGTGCTGTCTACGCTGGATATGCTGAAGAGTTTGGGCCTGCAATCGTAAATATTGACTCTCTCTCTCTCCCTCTCCCTCTCTCTCTCCTTCTCTCTCTCTCTCTCTCTCTCTCTCTCTCTCTCTCTCTCTCTCTCTCTGTGTGTGTGTGTGTGTGTGTGAGCTTAGGTGTGTTTAGTGTAGATGCAGAGATGCATGCATTCTCTGATTTTATAATTTTTAAGATACACATGTAGTAAGTAGTCTACTGTATGTGCTATATATTATATACTATATATTATATATGTTATGCATAGTATAATATTCAACCTATGTTATGTTTGCATATTAAATAAAGCTTAATATAAAATTATATTTCATAGACACATGTCTTTTCCAAAGTAAAAAAGTACATGTTTATGAAGATAATAATTTTACAAGACCTTTAGAGGAAGATGAATTTAATACAGTCAATGTATCAATGTATTTAATGGCAGAGTACTTCTTTTTCCCTAATACAACTTGAATCTTTGAACAAAAGCACAAAGGAATATGTGCAATTAAGACAGATTTTTCTTTCTACTGTCATTTTGCTGTTACAGTTTGTAAGTGACCTCATGTTCACGTCTAGCCCACCAGTTTATATATTGCTTATATCAGCATTTTTTTCAAAGTGGATGTTATGTAGAAAGTACAGTTTGGGTCTTTGCAATTGATTTTACATTCAGTGGCTGTTAGCAGGTGTTTAGTCACAGATCATCACAGGAACAGAATCCTCTCCTTATGGTGAAACAGACTAAAAGCCGAGCTGGAAATAACACGAATGTGCTACCAGTTTAAACATTTTGAAATCAAGCATGTTGATTAAAAATTCACAGATTTGACTTTAAGTTTTCTGGTGAAATCATCATCCTTCCAAAATAATCGTTACCAACTTTTTCATCTTTATGATCTGCTCTTGTCTCCTTTATAAAAATCTGGAAATTTAATGCAACATATTTCCATTACTGCCCTGGAAGTCTGTAAATTTAAAAACAGATGAGAGAATATGAGAGTTTAGATTCTCTCAGTAACATTAACTTGTCCAACACTGATTATATATAATTCCTGAATTGCTGGTTGGTGCTCTAAGAGTACACTTTATTATAAGGCCCAGAAATCTAGGGAAATTAATGCTGTTATAAAAAGCCCAATTTTTCATGTTTCTGAGCTACGAAGGTGAATAGCTGAAGTCTTAACATTGTATTAGCATAGAATTTTGCAATTTAATAAAATAAACTGGTTGAGAAAGGGAACTGTATTCACTCAATAAAAATGATGCCTATAATCTTGAAAGCAGCACTTAGGATATCGGAATTAAAGAGGCAACAGACGAAGACTGATGTACATTATTTTGATGCAGAAATTTTTACACTGATAACACTGATAAAGTTCTCTCATGAAATGATGTCATCCTGTATACTTGCAAGTTCTGAAGTTCTTATTTATGTTCTATAAAGTTACTAAAATCTTTATCCCTTACATAGACAAATTTATTTAATATATAGTGAGTATGCATATAAAATCTTTATATATCTATTCATTGTACTAATAAAGGGACTAGAATGGAAGTATATAAAATAAGTGGTAAATATTATTACCTTTGCATGTATCTTTTGATAGCTATCACGAAGGACAGTGAAACAGAGTAAAACAACACTGTGCCTGATAAATAATGAAAATGCAGGTCTAAGGGGCCATAGATCTTCTATGTATTATTCAGTGATGCTTGAAAGGTATTTACAACCATACCTGGTTTAAAATAGCTGCTCAAAGAGAAACCAGGGGAAGGATTTTACCTACACGATATTTTTAATAAAATTTTCTTAGAGCTTCTTTCTTGATTGGGATGTTCCTTGAGAAAAGACCAGCCCCAGGGAGCATCTGTAGAAGAGGCATAGCTGCAGCCTAATGCTAAGTTAATAAAATAATCCAAATCAAATGTGCCCTGTAAAGAGAAACATGAGCTGGTGTATTAAGAGACTCTAGTAGTAACTAGTCAAGAATAGTTAATTCCTATAAACCTTTTTGGGCTAAACAATAAAAACAAGTACAATCAATTCAGAAAGGCACAGTTGAGCACTCTCTTTCCCAAGCAAGGATTTGTGTGTGTGTTTACATGTGCCCAATGTGTATAGTATCAGTTCTGTAAAGAAAGAGAGAGGGGACCCCAGGGCTCTCTGCTCCAATCTGCTGATTTTGAAAAATCAAGGTTCATGGAGAGACCCTAATTAAGTAACAAGGTAAAGATTAAGAAAGATACCCACCATCAACCTCTGGACTCTAAATACATGCAAGCGTGTGTGCATTTGTATAGACACACATGCATCTACACACGCACGTGAACATGTGCACCCACAGACACAGATCTTACATTTCTAAAATTCAAAGTAGGGAACGAGATTAAGACATCCTTCATCATGGCAGAAGCAGTCTATCTTAATATTGAAAAGCATAGGAGTGATAGCTTTCTTGAGCTTTATTGAAAAGCATAGAGGTGATAGCTTTCTTTGTGATTTGAGAGTCCTTTGTTAGCAAAAACCATAGATTTTTGCCATGCATTTGTTCACAACGAATCTGGAAGGTATGTTTCAATCATATCCCACCGCAGGCTGCTGACACCACCACTCCCATCAGAGAAACTGCTTCTTAGTTCATTTATGTGAACAGCAGTCGCCAGGGCTCCTAAGTCAGGTATAAATTAGCTTTTGTCTAGTGCATTATGATTCCATCAAGTCACATGAGCCCACTTTGTGTGCCTCTAATTTGACAGCTTCATCAGTCTTTTAATGTCATTTGAAAACTAATAATCATAAATGTTTTTAATAATGTGGTTAGAAATCTCCCCTTGAAATTCTCAACAGAAGACTTCTTAGAGAGTTAACACTGACATAATTTCTGCCTCTACCAGCTCAGGAAAACTAGATTATTCTATAACAATTACTTTATTCTGTTAAGAATGTTTTGCGGAGAATGTAACATAATTTTATCATATTTGAAGTAAAATAAAGAATATTATGTTTTGTTTAATAATTCCTTTATTTTTATGGTGAATTAAATGTTTAAATTACCCTGTCTCTCAAGAAAACAAAATTCAAATATTGAATTTCACCACTTTAAATGGTGGTATTATGTGATAAAATATCTGGGAAGAAGTTATATCATAAAACTGAGGCTTCTGTCAATGAAATTAGTATCCCCTCAAAGGGAATCTAATAAGCTCCCATTGTTTTTTCACCATATGAAGAATGGCAAACCATCCACACGCAGCTCAGAAGAGAACCCTCACCAGAACCCAGCCATGATGGTGAACAGCTCTGGTATATTTTGCTTCCAGATTTGAAATGAACACATACCTGTTGTTTATGAACAGCACACTTTAGGATTGCATATTACAGCAGTATAATGGATACAGACATACCCTTATTATCAGATATGAGAGCCTTCTTCTGTAGGTTACACAGCCCTTTTTTATACAGATGCTATCTCTAGGTAACACAGACTGTAGTTGAGAGTGCAGACACCCAGAACAATGGTTGTTTGGGATCTTAGCTTCACACATACAGTCTGAATCATCATGCTTGGAATTGTGCAGTACCAAGGGCTAAACATATTATTACAGGTGTAAAGATGATTTGGTAAAAACAACAACAACAACAACAAGAAAAACCAGTAAATCCATTTGTCAGAGCCATAGATTATGCATACCATGAAAGCAACCTAACATTTTCTAACTTAAATGTTAATAAAAGCAGCTTATTCAGAACAGTGTGAAAATCAGGTTAGCTATCAGGGAAAACGTGTTGCTACAGCACTACTTGAGGAAATAAGCTCTGGGAAACCCAACCAGCAAGTGTATATCACCCAGACTGACTGCACTACTCTCATTCTATAGAGTATGCCTTGAGATAGACAAAACCGTGTGTGAAGAAAAGGCCCAGAGCCTTCCCCTTTCCTGAGACAAGAACACAGTGGTACTTGCTGGATGCTATGAAAATGGCATGGTTAGTATTCTTTTTTTTTCCATGAATGACAGTGGAAAATTTAAATAAATATTTTTATCACATTTTTCATCCAAACAGTGTGCTAGATTATGGAGTAGGAAGTACAGGACACTGATAGTCCTGAGCATAGAAAAGGAGGGGGGAATTTTTAAGAAGCTACTTAAATAATTTTGCATAAAGATGTACTTTCCTCTTATTTAGGGAAAAAGATAAATTTCCACACTTTATGCCACGAGGCTCCATTATATGTGGTAGGACTGTCAAGAGGGGTGTTCATAACCAATGCTTTAAAATAGAAATGAATATAAACAGTAACATATTCCCATTTTCTCCCAGGACAAAGACTTCTGTTTCTGAAACCATGAATTTTCTTTCAGCTAAGTAAGATTTAAGTCATAGATGAAAGAGCAGTTTATATAACAGAAAAAAATACTTGCGATGGATAAGGAGTCAATGACCAGTATCAATAAAGAACTTCCAAGACTCAAGAAAAGGAAGCATTCCAAATAACCCTATGGTGTTTCAACTTTCAATAGATAGTTCTTAAAACTAATGAGAAGTGGCCAACGGTCCTACAAAAAGATGGTCAGTGCTCCCAATCCTTAAGAAAAATACAATCAGAATCACTGAGAACTACGACAGGGTCGCAATCATCCTTGTGGTAATATCAGATAATGACATTTCAAGTGTTGGGGGGGGGGAAGGATACACACAGGCGACATGGTGGTCAGGCTCCTGTGACAGAGGAGCAGCATGAAGGCTCCTGGTTAAAAAAAATGAAAGCAAGATTTCTTCCTTTAGGTTTATATCAGAATGATGGGAAAGGTCATCAAGACATCTTCTACCTCAGCGTATGCAGGTGCAAGTTTTACGATGGCCTGATGTATGAAAAATGTGTATGTGTGTGCATGTACACATATGCACATGTGCATGCATGCGTGTGTGTGTGTGTGTGTGTGTGTGCGAGAGAGAGAGAGAGAGAGAGAGAGAGAGAGAGAGAGAGAGAGAGAGAGAGAGAGACTGCATACATTACGCCGTTAAAATAGAAGGGAATCTATGCTACAGTATTGAGCACCCTGAAATTCACTAGGCTAACTGAACCAAATCAGTCCACTTATCTGAAACCTAAAAGAAAGTGAAATGATAAATTTATTTGAAACAAAGTCAGGATAGATATGGTGAGTTTTAAAATGGGTACAGAGTTTCAAAAGCACAGGAGTAAATAAGTCCTGAGGTTGGTTGCACAAAATATATTTTGAATAATAAAATATAAAACCAAAATGTTGAAAGTGGTCAACTTTATACTACATATATTTTAACACCATTAAACTGATACAGAATATTGCATTTCTGGGAGTATTCCCCACTCACTATGAACATGTTAGGCATGCATCCCACCAGGTGAACACAGTATGACCAATTATGTCTGAATGCAGTTTACCTCCTTTCAACTACTCATGCCTCCCACTTTAACAATTTTCATCAAACAGTCCTAAATTTTAGGCACCTGTTTTGAGGCACTCCAAAGGACTTCTCAATTGTATGCATGAAACTGTACTTAATGGTCTTGCTTTCTTTCAGATTTGACTGAAAGTTCTGCTAAATTGGCTTTTAATCTTTTCTAGATGTATACTTTACCTGGTCCTTTGCTTGGCTCTCCATGTCCCATTAGCTGTCCTTATTACCTGACTAAGATGATATTCACAGTAAGCTTCTTAAGGCTATAAAGCCTCTTTCTTACGCATGTGTCATTCAACAGACACAGTCAAGACTCAGAAGTGGGGTTCTTTTATAGGATGAATTTGAAATAAAGTCTTGTAACATTATTTTACTAAACAATTGCCAGAGAAATTCTATGCAGAGAACAGAACTATGAAGAAGATAAAAACTAAAGACCCAAGCCATCAAGGTAGCTCTGCTCATAAGGGTGCTTCCAGGCAGCATAAAGAGCCAACTTCTTTCTCTGGAATTCACCTGGTAAAAGGAGAAAACTGACTCCCTCAAGTTGGCTTCAGACCTCCACATGTGTTCTGTCATGCACACCTACCTACCACCCCACCCCACACACACGCATGCACAACAACACTAAAAGAAAATAATGCAATTAAAAAATGTGCAACGATCCATGCATTCCTTCTTAGTTCTAAATAAAGGGAGACAGTCATTGATCATTGTAACCTAATGTCTAACCTGCCAAATGCTAAGTTTGTCCTAAATATGATTCCTCGCTGTTAGTGGTCTACATGGATTCTGGTCTGATTCCTCCACTTAGCCCCACCCGGTTAGCCTCATCCTTGAGGCTACACTACGATAACATCATCTTGTCACATAAGACCTCAAGTCTATTTTGGAAGGAAGTGAGATATGATTAAATATGTGAATATGCAATATGAGGCTAAATATGAAGGTGCTACTTCGAGGCTGTTCTCTTTAGTTTTCTTTATTTGTTCCAGGAATAAGTTTCCTTGCATTGCAGAAGATACTTCAGCAGCTGGGCTTTCGATGCTGCACTTTAAGTTCTTCTCTTTACGTGGTCTAATTCTGTTCTGAGTGCCCACGTTCTGTTCTCTAATGTATACACAATTTGTGTCACACTAGATACAGTGTTTTGTAAAACCGTATCTAAATATGCTTTCTTGCAGAGTAATTAGTATAGTCAATATAATTTTCTATAAAAGATGAACTTTTACTTGAAACAGTTAAAACAACTAAAGATATTAACACCGCTCCATAATCAGAAATTATGGAGCACACATAAAGATTTATATTTGAAGTGAACTGTGATTTCTTTGATCATCATTTCACTGCGGTGGTGCCATAGGTCCAGGCATTTGAATACTAAGTTCCCATGTGGGGTGGTTTGATTCAAGATGGTCCCCATAGTTTCATAGGGAATGGTGATACTGGGAGATACAGCCCTGTTGGAATAGGTGAGGCCATGTTGGGGGAGGTATGTCACTTGGGATAGGCTTTAGGGTTTCAGAAGCCAGTCCTCGTGGCCCACTCTCTGCCTGCCTCCTGCCAATCTCAATGTAGAACTCTCGGATTAGTCCTCAGCACAATGTCTGCTTCTGCACCCCCATGCTTTCTGAAATGATAATAATGAACTAAACTTCAGAACTGTAAGCCAGCTCCAATTAAATGTTTTCTTTTATAAGAATTGCCATGGCCATGGTGTCTCTTCACATCAATGAAACCCTAAGACACCACTGGATGGTGCTGTTTGATGGAGAAGAGCAGCCTCACTGGAGGCAGCACCTCACTATAGCTGGGGGTTGGGAATTTAAAACCTTGTGTCATTTCCTGTTGACATTCAGCTCTCAATTAAAAATGCAATCAATTGCCCAGCTTCTTCCTCCTACTGCCAGGCCTGTCACTTGCCCCATCCTCTGAAGCACTGTGATGGCCTCTCCTCCCTCTGTAACTGTAAGACAAAATAAACTCTGAGAGATGTTGGAGCATCCTTTGGGTGTACGCCCAGGAGTGGTATAGCTCGCTTTTGAAGTAGAACTATTTCCAGCTTTCTGAGCAAATGCCAAATAGACTTCTAAAGTGGTTGGACAAGTTTGCACTCCCACCAGCAATGGAGGAAAGTTCCCCCTTTCTCCACATCCTTGACAGTATGTGCTACTGAGTTTTTGATCTTGGCCTTTCTGATGGGTAAATTGTTTTGATCTGCATTCCCCTGATGACTGAGGACTTTGAATATTTCTTTAATTGCTTCTCAGCCATTCGAGATTCTCTGTTGAGAATTCTCTCTTTAGTTCTGTACCCCAGTTTTAACTGGGTTATTTGGGTTGTTGCTGTCAAACTTCTTGAGTTCCTTGTAAATATCTTTGGATATAAGCCCTCTGTAAGATCTTGGGCATATACCCAAAAGATGCTCCAACATCTCACATATATACTTGTCCAACTATGTTCATAGTAGCTTTATTTGTAACAGATAGAAACTAGAAAGAACCTAGATGTCTCTCAACTGAAGAATGGACAAAGAAAATGTCGTACATCTTCACAATGGAATAATATCCAGTTATTTAAAAACCAATTAATTGTGAATTTTGCAGGCAAATGGAGGGAACTTGAGAATATTATCCTGAGTGAGAATACCTAGTTCCAAAAGGACATGCACGACAGGAGCACATTGTTCACTGAGAGGCTCCACCCACCAGCTGATTCACACAGATAAGAACACCTACAGCCACACAGTGAATGGACTTTAGGAACTCTTACAGAAGAATAGGAGGAAGGATTATGGGCCCCAAAGGGGATAGGAATTCTACAAGAAGACCAACAGACTCAGCTAATCTAAACCCTTGGGGTTCAGAGAGTCTGAATCACTAACCAAAGAACATTAACAGGCAGGACCTAGGCCTTTCTGCTTATATGGAGGTGTGCAGCTTGACCTTCATGTGGGTCCTGAATAAGATCTGTATGTGGAATAAGTTCTACTAGCTGGACTGCCTTGTCTGGCCTCAGTGGGAGAGGAAGTGCCTAGCTTTACAGAGACTTGAAGTGTCCGTGTTGGGGGACCCAGGGGAGCCCTATCTGCTTAGAGAAGAAGAGGAGGGACTAAGGGGAAGGATTGTGGGAGGAAGTAACCAGGATGGGGGCATTGACCAAGATGTAAAGTCAATAAGTAACCAAAAAAAAAAAACCTTAAAAAAACATAAATTCTCTGCTTTATGCAATAATCTGTCATAGTGCTTTATCATAGCAATAGACAAGTAACAGCTATTACATCCTTGGACAATCTTTGGTCAATAATTCTTTGCAACTCCAAAGACTTTATGAACTAACTAGTGAAGTTTAGAGATAGTTAAGGTAAAAACTCTTGCACAGCAAAATAGCTACATATATTCTTCTGTAGAAGACACCCTTTATTACATGGGTAGCCCAATAAATGCAATACTAAATGAAAATTAAAGCTGTATAGCTCAGTAACATACACATTGTTGGTTTTTATTGCTATATTCACCTGCTCCCTATGGTTATATATTAGGACATGTGTTACACTGTTGATGGGAATTTCTGAAAACTTTAGAAAAGCTGTTCTCACTCTTCCTCATTCTGAGACATTTTAATACAGTTCTTTCGGTTGTGGGAATCACAGCCATAAAATTATTTCACTGCTACCCAAGGAGCTGAAGGGGTTGGCAGCCCCATAGGAGGAACAACATTATGAACCAACCAGTACCCCCCTCAGAGCTCCCAGGGACTAAACTACCAACCAAAGAGTACACATGGAGGTACCCATGGCTCCCTCTGCATATGTAGCAGAGGATGGCCTTGTTGGACATCAATGGGAGGAGAGGCTCTTGGCCCTGAGAAAGCTCGATGCCCCAGTATATAGGAATACCAGGACAGGGAAGCAGGAATGGGTGAGTTGGTGAGCAGGCGAAAGTGGGGATGGGATAGGGTGTTTCCAGAGGGGAAACTAGAAAGGGGATAACATTTTGGAATGTAAATAAAGATAATATATAATTAAAATAAGAAAAAAAGAAAAGAACTAAGACATAATAAACATTAACAGTAAATATTATTAAGTCTATTAGCTCTATTTTAAAACTAGCATAACTGATGCATCAAGTTTAAAGTATTGTTGACTATCTTAAAGCCCATTGTTTACAAAGATCTCCCTATTCTCTTTATCCTGATAGCACAACTGCATCTCTATTACTTCTAAGCTGACTTCTTGTTAAATATCCATTCTGGAAGAGACTGGCTAGGTGGTCCATAGATGACATTTTCTATTTAAGTATCTCCCAGCTTCCTTTGCATCTGGCTGGGACACCTGAATACCTCTAGCTCACAGCATGTGGGCAAACACTGGGTTCAGTGTTTTTAAACTTGTCTGAAATGTTTTGTAATCACCCATGAATTGTCTTTGTACTTTTCTGCTGGCCACACTATAAGGATTACACAAGGTCCAATGGTCCTAGAGAAAGAACAGATCCTAGGTGTCTCCATGGCCATATAGACTACTGCTAAGCCTTTGGCAAGATAAATCACTTTTATACTTTTTTCCTTTTTTCTTTTTTATTCCTTCCATTGGTCACATAAGAAGGAAAACATAATTTATTTTCAATTCATCTCTATTATAAATAACTTTGTAAAATTTATTTAATCTAGGTGTAGTTTAATATAAAATATATTTTGTGTTTGACATTATTAGTCAATCAGCATTGTATCATTTATGGATATATATGCACTAACATCATGCCTTTATAGGCTACCCAAGAATATTACCAATTATATTTTTACTTTTTAAAAGGTACAGTAGAGGTTAAAACACACTTTGGTATATACCATATAAGAGAGTGGTAAGGTCAAGGCTTTCTTTGTATTGATGTTCCCTCTGTTGTAATAAATAATATTAAGCCAAAACTGAAGAAGAAAATATCTACTAGTTCAGGAACAGAATCTCTAGTCATGGAAATAACACACAACTGGTATAGGAATAAATTCATGAATCATGAATCAATGATAAATATAGAAATGCTTTGCTACAGATGTCTTTCTTTGTTACAGAGCCCTATAGATATATTTAGTACTTGAATCTCTTCTTTGAGAGAAGAAACTAACATCAATCGAATTATTATTCTGTGTCATTTTCTCTGAATCTTTGCTCACCATACATGTTTACTACACCTGTGTACAAAGCACTTCCCAACTATATTCAACAACACATGGACAAAGCAGTTATCATTATTTAATGAGTTCCTACATTATGAAAGACATAATAAAGTTTATGGCTCTCATAAACAATGGTCTGCTACTTTAGAGGCCACACTGACAGATGGCCACTTCCTTTGATGGGATCATTTCTGAGCCATCTCCTTCCTTCCTCTGTAAATTCTAATTTTCAAATTCCTATTATTAAATTCTATACCACATTACATTCATTTCTGCAGCCAGTTTGTGACCTTGCAATCAACTCTCCCTAATTCTCACCTATTGTCCCCTGACTGAACTGTCACTCTCTATATATAACTTATGACCTAATTATTGAAAATTTCAATGTATAAAAATGTGATCCTTAGTAAGCCTACATCTTTCTTCACATTTTTTGTCTCTAAACATCTTATTACCCACTTTATCTGAGTTAATCAACTTAAGGTCATTTCTTTCCAGACTTAAAAATTATCAATAAGGCTCAATCCTGAGTTTTTCAAATTCAGCTCTCTAACCATCAGATGATGATTATCCTTCTTTGAAGCACCTTCACACTAGGATGTCAACTCTATGGAAGATAAATTCCTACCAATCCTTTTAATCTACTGGTCCTACATATAACTCAATGCTCCTCTGCCTTTCTTACTAGGTAAAATTGCAACCCTGCTTAAATCTGACCATCAACCTTCTCAGTAACTATTGAAAATTTACAAAGGGGAATGCATGACTGAATAGCTTCACTTTATATTCAATTAAGCAACTATTAGAGGACTCCTAAATATCCACGATGTTGCTATAGCTTACTAAGCCATGTATTTTGTTACATGCAGGGGGACAAGCCATACTTTCTAATTCTATTTTAGCTTGAAGCACTCATCCAAATATTTTGTAGTCAACAGCTCTGCTTTTCTTTCTTCTACTGATAACATGGAAGGAAACTGCAGTCACATGTCACCAGCCCACAGTGGTACACATATGCTTTGTTCGCATACATGCTTGTTGAGATACATAGCATTTACTTTTCTAAAATGGCCCTGTTCATTACAACAACATTTCAGCAGTTATTCAAGGCCCTTCCATTGGAAATATCCCTTTTTGTCTTCACCATTCTTTTTACTTTGTAGTCATAGCCATCATCAAGACCAACAAGCTGCCATGTATATCCCATATTAAAAATAATCCTTCTTTAGACAGCAATTTACTGACTAGTTGTAACTCTGATCATCTTACGTTTTAACTATTTAATTTTCTGATTAGAGACATTTTGCTCTAGTGAGTAACACAAATTTCACTCCTTGTAATCTTTCTTTATCCTCTGAATTCAGGTTTGTTTCCTGTTCATTATTTCAAAACTATACTTATCAGGTTGACCAATGACCTCTAAAAGGCTAATCCCAGAGTTCACTTTTTAACTCCTATCATATATAACTTACCAAACAATAAGTGTTTCTCTTGATGTAATTTCTCCTAGGAGTTTTCCTGGCACTGGTATCTTTGCTTTCCTTGGTCTGTAATACTGTTTCTCCTCTTTTAGATGATTTAATACTGTAGTTTCCTAGACTCCTGGCCTTTGTCCTCTTCTCATTGTTCTGCCCAGCCATTCCTTGTGGCATGTCTTTAAATAACTGCAATGTGCCCATGTCACCATAATTTATATTTTCTACCATCCCCCTCTACACAGCTTTTCTTACATGGGTTCTGGGGATTGAACTCAAGTCTTCACACTTATATAGCAAACCTGTTGCTGAATAGACTATCTACCAAGTGAAATATAGATGACACATTTTAAAACACACATCTCACTATCAAGCAATGCTTCTGATAAAATCAGAGCACGAGATACTAGCAATGCTAAAAGTGGTCCTTATAAAAGGAATGAAGCCATCATGCTGTAAATAAGTACAAAGTACACCATATTGGATTCTTGAAAACCCATTAGAAAGTTAAAGAAAATAGAGCAGGTATGAACAAAGTTTAGAGAAGATAATCCATTAAAAGTTTCTAAAACACAACTTCATGCTTTAGAAAAGCCTTGCTTTCCCCACTCCGTGTAATCAGACAAGCATGAGGACAAAAAAATCCCCACACTCCGACTCGGCATGTAGAGAATTTTTTGTTCTTTAATTGTTTTGGACTTCTGCTCTGTGAAAGCAGTGGATAACAAAGTAATAAGACCATAGCATACAATAAAATGCTAATAATGAGGAAGCCTTAAGGAACATAGCAATCATGAATAAGAAACTCTAAACACTCAGTAACATCATTAGACTATTCAGATTTCTAAAGATCTATCCTATCAAGACTCTCCCATGTAAAGATGTTATATTTAAGAGATAAAAGGACAATTTTTATTACACTCAAACTCTGAAATGTAAAACAGCTTGACATTTTTGATTGAGCATGTCGGCCTACCATGTTCAAATAGACTTTCTTCTGTGTGGTTCAATAAAAACTTTTATAACTTCAAAAGAACACAGTGTTTTAGAAACATTTCTCAGAAGGAACAAGTGCCCAACACTCTCAGGAAAAACAAAGTTTGTTTTCAAAACAATAAACTATCTTCATTAAAACTTTCATAAGCTGAGAGACTTTGGCTAGGTTTTCCGCAAGCGTTCTCACTCTTGTGTACTTATGTGGTCATGACATGTTTACTTCACATATGTACATGCTCATATGAGGTACATATATTGCTATTAGTCCATTGGTTCTGACAGTAGTAGTTATGGCAATTTTATTTTTGAGTTGGAAGGTAATTCACATGTAACTGACCATTAAACACCAACTTTACTGCTACAGAAGTATAAGTAAAATCAAAATTAGAAGCCTATTCACCATTAGAACCCAGGACTGTTGGCAGCTATGGGGAAAGATTTTACAATATTTTACACTGGTCTAAATGTATAATGAATGTATCAGTGTTTTATTGTACACATTAGGTTTGTTGATATTTGTTTTAATAGATTTTAAAAGTGACCCCCAATTTGCATTGCTAACATTACTACCAGCATGAGAATTTTTTCACAATATCCTTTTTCTTTTTCATTTTTGGTTTTTCCAGACAGGGTTTCTCTGTAGTCCTGGCTGTCCTGGAACTCACTCTGTAGATCAGGCTGGCCTCAAATTCAGAGTTCTGCCTGCCTCTGCCTCCCAAGTGCTGGGATTAAAGGCATGAGCTACCATAGCCTGATACTTTTTCTTTTAAATTACTTATTTGCAAAGACAAATAAATGAAATGAATTCCATTGTGACTCCTAAGTATAAATAGTATACAATTGCTCTTGTTTCAAAATAACTAATATACCTCTTTTAAAGTATGGCTTATGTTATGTACTATGATAAAAATATGTATTAGAAAAAACTATCTATTATTATCTACATATTCTTTACTTTGATTATCACAGAAGTATCAACAGGAAAATAGAAAAGTAGAAAATATGCCAATAAAATTTGTGACATCATCTGTCTTTTCACATGGAGATAGATAGTTTTGAACCATAACCAAAAATCTGGATGGAGAGGAAATATTTCCTTAGGTTCTTTTGTTTTCCTATTTGTGGAAATTGCTCCTCACCAATTATTTTAAATCATGGGTCTTGCTTCCCTGATCATTCTCACCCTCATGCCCACTTAATGATTAATAGCCATTCTTCTAGCCTATGCTTACTAACTAGATCTCCATATTTCAGGGAAAACTTGTCACTATCCTTTAATCTGTGAGTACTGATTGAGACAACCAGAAACACAATCCATCTGAAAAACACCGAATAAATTTAATGTGTCCAGAAGAAGAAAGTTTTTTTTAAAAAAATATTATTATTATTTGAATGTAGAACCCAAATGCCTGGTGCAATTATCTGTCCATTTCTATATTGAAAAATCCACACTTATATTTCTGCACTATAGGAAATAGCATGAAACCTATTTCAAGAACCATTTTACAGGAGGAATTTGTAGAGCAAGGGTCAAGGTAAAATGTCATAGTACTTAAGAAAAACTCAAAACTAAAACATCCTAAACAGGAAAGTATGAGTGGTGGTACATTGGACTTAGATGTGACGACTGACCATCTACAGAGACTCTCAAGATTAGGAGACAGAATGTGAAGGGAGGATGAATCAGTATCTATTTCTGCCGATATTATTGGGGCTGATCAAGAGTCAAGTGTAGAAGATTCTCCCATCTCTTATAAACCCTGGGTTCACTTTTCAGTACCAACTCACTCTCTCCCCCTCCCTCTCCCTCTCCCTCCTTCTCTCCCCCACCCTCTCTCTAGCTCCTTTGTAGATATTGTCCAGTTTAGCTATCTATCATGTCCTTAAGTAAATCCTACAATGCACTGAATATGTCCTAATTTAATAATTTTTATTATTTTGATTGAACAATTATCACAAATGAATAAGATAGATAATTTTAATTTTAAAATGTTTCATGCTTTCCTGACAATACAGTGTTCTTTTACAAAATTATCTGTAATATCATTTGTGTTTTCCTTCAATTTCAATGAAAGAGGAAACAGCTAAGACAAACCAAGTGATTTAACCATGTTTTAAGGTAGGAACTTTGAGGACATCTGACTAATACTACAGTGTCTCTACATTACTGCTGCAAGGTACTGAAGGAAAGAAAACTAAACAAATCACCCACAGAGGGTCCCTGGTTGCTAGCAGGACCAATTTTTCCTCCAATCTGGATTACTTCCAGAAAGCAGTATGTCCCCTTTGAGCTACTGCTTCCTGGGTGATACAGTGACGGTGTTTGACAAGATCTTAGCACTCTGTGTTGTACAACACTAGGAACCATCCGGGAATCTATTGCCTTTCACACTCATCTTGGAGAATGGGTCCTGAATCACGACATTATCTTCCTCTGGGGAGGAAGTCTACAAAAAAGGAAGGGGGAGATAGATAGTTATTAAAGCACAGGTTAAAATTTTTACACCCAAAGTGTTTATGTACTTGGAAGGAGTCTAATCTTTTGCTGAAGTTGAGTAGGATAATGTCAACAGAGTATCTGTACTACTCAAATAAGTACTGCTAGAGTTTTAAGAAGGGATGAACTATGGACTCTCCTGACCCTGCTGGGGAGCTAATGGGCAGAGTAGAATCTCTGCACACCATAGTGTGTCATCTGCAGTCCCTCTCCTGGGACAGTATCTAGAAAAGGAGAAGTTTGGGTTCACGGTGAGCCTGAGTGATTCATCTCTATTCTCTCAGAAGTTAGATTCCTCCTGACCTTGTCTGGAATGAATGTCTTTTAAGTTATCAAGTATTAGAATCTCTATATTAGGAAGATATATATTGTTGAAGAACACGGGGGAACTATTCAATAAATGAGAATCATAAATGTGAGAATAAATCAATTGGTTATATAGCTGTAACAGTAAAATGTTACGTTTTCCTAAAATGATGGCAGCATTCCTGATGGCTGGGTGTTTGATTATTTAGGATAAAACTCAGTGACTATTTTACCAACAATGTGCATGGGGACTGAATTTAAGAGACGGGTCAGCCATTAGAAAAACTTGATGCTCTTGCATGAAGAGCTATGGTTTGGTTCCCAACATTCAAATGGCAGTTCCCAATATGTAACTGCAATTCAATCGTATCTAATGCCATCTTTGGCCTCCGAGCATGAGACACACAAGTAGAGTACATTATGCAGGCAAAGACTTAAGCACATACAATAAAAATTAAAAAATTCTTTTAAAATAATCTAGGTAATTATTCTACACACTGATCTTCCTACAGAGTTACCCACCATAATAGAAAGTCATCATAAAACTGGCTTCAAACTCTTAAGATGTCAGTTTCTTACACTGTAGCAAACAAGATATTTATTATAATTCACTCATATAAAAGTCAAGTGTTTTTTACATGACATTTTACAATGTTTTTAAAGTTCTAGTGTGTTAAGATTTAAAGTGCCAAAGTATGTTTTGAAAAATGTGTTTGAATCTAGCCTTAAGGCACCATCTCCCAATACATACAGTGTTCTAGAATTTTGCTAACACTGACTTACTTTGCTTAGTGTTGATAGTTATATCATCTGGACATGGGAACAAGTATTCACATGGATGAAGGTGGAAGTTAAAATGATCTGATCCACATAAAATTTTAACCATAATACAATCATGGGTTGTAGGCTGGAAAAGTTAATTTCTTTGTGCAATTTTGTAATAATTGTATAATTAAAATGGTGCCATTTTAGCACAACTGGCAAGATACATTATGAGACACTGAGCTGGTTGTGAGTTATGGCTGCACTTCTATACATGGTGTTGGCTTTCTAGGAATCTGCACATACTATATTCTCCATTTCTGTGGTAAGTGGTAATAAAAAACATCAAGGGGGATAATCTGAGTAGAAAGAGGAGCCAACTCCTCATGGGATGAAACCAAGTGACATTCACTGCTCTTTATAAGCCCTTCACAATCAGAACAAATACAGTTTCACCTCACCCTTGAAATGGGGCTGCTTAAAGAGCAGGAATGACCTACTAACCCCATTTGCAGAAACCTTACTTGAGTCAGACTCAGTTTTCTTTAAAACCAAATAATACCACAAATGAGAAGCCGCTCTATATCCCTACAATTGTTGTACAATGTCATAAAGATGCCAAGAAGATTAAGTCTGCAGGAAACCAAAGGCAATTAAGAAGATTCACCACAATAATTCTTAGGCATGTTGGCCTGAATATGAAAAAACTCTATGCACAGCAAATCATTTAAAGTGGACAGTAAGTTTCCTGATTCTTTGATAATTTGATAAGTTTGATAATCTTATGCAAATATTTTGTTTGCATATTTTAAATATTCCAGCAGGGTAGCTTTTTTTTTTTTTTTTGGATTTCTCGAGACAAGGTTTCTCTGTATATAGCCTTGGATGTCCTGGGACTCACTTTGTACACCAGGCTGGCCTCGAACTCAGAAATCTGCCTGCCTCTGCCTCCCAGAGTGCTGGGATTACAGGTGTGCGCCACCACCACCACCACCACGACCACCACCCCCGGGGCTGCCTTTTTTTCAAATGATCAACAATTGGATAGAATTTACAATTTAATATGTGTAAACAAAGTACACTGGTAAATTTTTTTGCTCATAAAATCATGAGACAATAATTAAGCCACAAAGTAACAGACCTTGTTTATCCTTTGTTTCTCTTTTGTGGGACTCTGCACGTGGCAATCTAAAGCAGGTTTTTATCCAATGCTTTATGAAAGACTTTTTTAAGAAGCCCCTTGCTTGGATGCCAGAGCATTAAACATTCAATGAAGCATTTTAGGAGAAGTGCAGGGTGAAAGGCTTCAACAGCTACTCATTCACACTGGAAACACTACAGGATTACATGAACAGCTAGCTGCATTGCTGACTTTCTTACATTTAATAAAAAGCCTTCCAAAAAGTGCCAGCCCTGTCTACACACCTTCTTTTACTTGACAAAGTCTTCTTAAACAGCCTTGATAAATGTGTTATTGGCTTTTAAAATATGAATAAAATGCATGTTGGATAATGCATGCTTCCATTTGGGGGCATTAAAAAGATAGCTCTGATATGTTGGAAAAGTGATTAATCATTGGCTTAAAGTTAATATTTAAAAATTCTTCATGTAGATGTGTGTTTGCTTTACTATGTGGAGTGTAATCATTATTATTTTAATTTGGAAGAGCACTTGAGAGCTGCTTTTGAAGCTAATCTATTTAATTTATGAACACCACTGTGCTCAGTTCTGGAGGTAGTGATATTTGATGATACAGCGTGATGTAGGAAGCACTGGTGAAGACAAAGGTCAAAGGTTAGAAAAGGGAGAATGTGGGAAGGAATGTGCAATATTCCCAGTCCTGAAAACAAGACAATAACCGGATGGAAAAAAAAGACAGGAATAAGTTGTATAAGAGAACAAAAATGGGAGGGAGGACTGACTCAGTGTGAGAAAGTGATATTCAGTCAAAATATTTTAGAAACTTAGGTTTCAGTACTGAGTACCCAGGGTGTATAGTACTGACTAAGTACCCAGAGCACAAGGTAGTTCTATGGCTCCCTTTGATAGTTTCATTCATTTCCACTGAATCCTAATATAATCTATCATGATAACACTTTTCTCTAAATTTGACAAATTTCTACTTTATTCTAGAAGATAAAGCATAAGTGAATTTCCTACTTTATAATCATTGTCAATTTCACAAATCAGGCGTAGAGTTATAATGCTAAAACAAAACGAAATCACTCATATCAGCATTCTTAGTGATACAATGCTGGCAAAATCTCCCTTTTCCAAAGTTCTGAAACTGCATACAAGATTGAGCATTTCAGACACAGGAAGAAATCATCTTGGAACCTACCAAGAAAATTTGGCACAACATTTTAAAATAATATTATTTTTAAAAGACTTTTTAAAAAAAAGATCAGAAAAGAATAA